>NW_024350319.1:21138352-21387591 GCF_902729225.1 Pteropus medius | reverse complement strand
GGGAGTCAGATCTTTATAAGCTCCTCATCTCTGGATTGGCCAATTCAACATAAAACCATTTTTCTTTTTATACTGCAAACTCTTGTTGTCCATTTCTTTGTGCCAGTGCACACAGGTAGACGAACTCTAACATTGGGGTCCTGGTAACAAAATGAGGATAATAGAGCTGTTATAAGGATTTAATGATTTAGAATTTGTAAAGGGCAAAGCATGTGCTAAGTACCACACGAGAACTTGTTAAAAAAGAAAAACTGAATGATTTTCTAATGATATAGTCTTGCAGAAATTTGGAGTGTTTGCTTCTGTTTTTGTAAGGAACATAAACAGGGTATTATGAATTTGTTCAGTTGTCTGCTGATCAACAGAATCTGGAGACATGCCAGTAAATATGAGTCATCATCATAAAGGATCAGGTCCGTGCCTAGAGTAGGAGTGGTTCCTTGAGAGAAATCACTGAGACTCTCTTCTGTCAAATGTTTTTCATACAAGCGAGATAAAAGTGCACCTTTTTATTTGACCTCCCTGCTTAGAATTCTTGAAAAAATTTAGAACAAATGACCAAGACACTCTCTTGGACCAAAAGAAGCTTTTATCTTACAGTAGCAAATACTGTAACTCGAGCATAGTCCTAAGAACCCAATGAAAGGACAGGATTCATTCCCTTAGGAATCTGTTAATATTGCCATTAATAAAAGGTAGGGGAATCCTGTTTCTAGAGCTTTGCTGGGAAACCAAAAATTTAAGTTTATTTTGAACCTTTGCTCTATGCTTCAGGCGTCTGGATTTCTGCAAATAATATCACTTTATTAGTCTAAAGATTTAAAGAGAGAAACCCCTCTGTAGACATTGTAATTTGTATAAATACTGATATAAATTCTTGTGTTTTTCCACATCATCTATAGAAATTAATTAAATAGCCAGGCATTTCAAAGATGTTTTGCCAAAAAAAAAAAAAAAAAATCCCAATCAACCACCTTATCCCCCACTCCCCCCAACACACACAATCTTTTATTTTGCCAATATATAAAGCTTTTGTAGTATGTCCTGGTGGTTGAGGACTTGGGCTCAGAGCTAGATGGATGTGGGTTTGAATCCTGGCCCTTCCACTTATAAGCTATACTATTTTGGCAAGTTGTAAGGCCTCAATGTCTATGTAGGTTTGTGTATAGCCTTATAAGTCTGTGAGCAGTAAATGTGCTCATATGCATAGAGTGTTTAGGACTCTGCCTGGCACAGAGTAATTGTTCAATAGATAGTGATGGTTATACTATTCAACACCTAGCTCCACTGTGAATAGTCACTTCATCACTTTTTAGAGACAAGTCACTCCTAAGTTATCTAGGACTTGGTTTTTCTCTCTTCTATGCCATTTTCTTTAGAAAGTAGAAAGCCTTACTTAACATGATTGATACATTTAAATGTAGGATTAAATATTCACACCCAGTTCAAGTGTTCATGTCTGCACTTGAAACTAAAACTTGGCAATTTGAGGCATGTAATTCAAGTCAAGGAGAAATCTAACGCCTTAAATCTAGAGAGACTATATCAAAGTTGAGACTAACTCTACCCTACACTGTTCTTTCAGGATAGTATGCCTGTGTGTATTTCTGAGGCTCAGCTCAAGCCTCTCACACAGTAGTTGCTCAATATGTATCAATAAGTAATGAATGGTTTACTGAGGAGGATTTTGCACTAAATCCAGGTGATCAATGATGATTTGACATTTGTGAAAGTTTGTCCAGTTGAGTGGATTCTCTATATGTAGGTGCAAGACAAAAAGATTAGAAATACTTCCTCTTCCCTCAAAGTAGGGAAATCCAATAACTTTCCAAATAATAACATAAGAAACCTCCTCATTCCACCCGCCAACATATTAAAGGCCTAGGGCCATAACACTTTAGAACTGGAAGGAATCTCCTAGGCCAAGCTCCTCATTTTACACGGGGGTGGTGGGTGGGGGGGAGGAGGGGTGGGAAGAGACTTGGAGAGTCTAAGCCTTTTGTTCAAGGTCCCACAGCTAGTCTAAGGGCAGAGTCAGGACTGGAAGTCCGGTCTCTGAAACCTGTCAACCCATGGTCATTTTACCAACCTTGGTAAAACAGTGTCCTGTGATTTAAGCCTGTCTTTTAATAGAAAAGCAGAGTGCAAACAGAAGTATCAAAGTGGTATTCTGATTACTGCATTTGTCAACGCTTGCTGGGTATATTCACAGGCAAGCAGTTGCACGGCCGCCGACAGGTTAGTTTATATTGCGCCAACCTCAGGGTAGCGCCAGTTATGCGCTAATTTTTGTACTAATTTACTTTGCGAGAAGGGGGACCTGCTGGGTAATGCACTCTCAGCTGTTAGAGAGGAGGAGGCAAGACCCCGCTGGCGCCCACCATCAGAGAGCATCTTGAGGTACCAAGCGGGACTGGAGGTGGCAAAAACTAACGGACAGAATGAACGTGTGCAGGCTGCCCGTGCTAGGGAGTTGGCAAGAGAGTGTGATCAGATTACTGGAGGCTTTAGAGTTTTTATATCAAGACGGAGGGAACCAAATGAAAACCCAACTCCTCCAGAGAGCCCTGGAAAGTTTGAAGGACCTAGTTTGAGGGAGCGAATCTCTGCAGCTAGCACTCGCGTATTCAGGCCCCCCCGCCCGCCGCCACTCCAATCTTCCTGGAGGACTGAAGCCCCCCAACCCCCCACCGCCCCAACCAGGGCACACAGCAGCCCGGCTGTTCCCCGTGCTCCTTCTCTCCCTCCCTCCTGGGTCCGAAAGGAAACGCAAAGCTCGGGGCTCATCCATCAGTCCGGGAGGAAAGGGGGAGGAGAGAGGAGGCGGGCGGCGGGAGGAGGAGTTTCTCGGCGGCCCGCAGCCCTCGGTGGGGCCTGCGGAGGAGGAGCGCCCTTCCCCCCGCGCGCTGATTGCTGTGGCATCCTGCCCGTCCCCGCCCGCGTGTGTGTGAGGGCGAGCGAGTGCGCTGGGTCGGCCCGATGGGGGTAATCGAGGGTTTCAGGGAAGCCGAGTGGCGCTTTCCTCTTCCGAGTGAGTGAGTGAGGGAAGACGACGGCTCTGGTGCCCGGCCACTTTCCCTGCGTGATTCCCGGAGCTCCCTGCAGGACCTGAAAGTCGGGTTGGGTCCGGATGGCGTAGTTGCGCCGCGGCACTGCAGCTGCCGGAGTTCGCGGCCGCCGTGCGCTGGGCGGGGAAACTCGCCTCTGCTTTTCTCCAACTTGCAGCGGGTGGATCTCCGCTTGACACACCGCCTCCGAGGTACGTGCGGGCCCGGCCCCGCTGCGCTGCAGCCCACGCCGGGACGCCCCTGGACGCGTCGCTAGCCCCGCACCCGTCCCGGCCGCGGGCTCTGCAGGCTGCGCGGTGCCTTTTGGCGCTGCGCCGGGCTCCGTGCCTGCCTCACGGCCGGGATCGCTCTGGCCTCCTGGATCCCCGGGCTGGGAAGGGTGGTGTTGGTCGGGCGGCGAGTATTCGGGACCCGTGCCCAGCCTTGCGTGGGGGCGGCCGTTTCGGGTGGGCAGCGCTCGAGGCGATGCACTATGCTCGGGAAGACTTCTCCACGCCCTCCTTCATCTACTTCTACGCGGTTTCTTCTGACTCCTGCGGGGTGCGCCGGCCACTTCCCATCAGGAGCGTGACAGCGTCGGTGGGAAAGATTTGTTGTGGGTTTGCACTCAGTTGCTGTTGCAGAGGCTGCGCCCCGGGACTCGCGCACTGTCAGGAGCTACGCTCCGCGCGGGCCGCGCCCTCAGGGTGCGCGCTCTGTGGGCCGCGCAGAGCGCTGCAGCCCTGAGCCCCCGGGAAGGACGCGCCCCCTGGTAACTTATTAGCCGCCCTACCTAGTTTATTTGGAAGGCGTCTCTTATTCATTTGATTAAAACGAGCTTGGAAGTCTCGGGCTGTTGCTAGGAGAATCTGCTTGCAGTCTAGTTCTTGTTAGGGCATTTGCCCCACTTTCAGAATCACATAGTGTAGGGGACCGGCTTGTCAAGTTGTGAATTAACCTTGGCAGAGTACAACTTAATGGATTTAGGGTCTACAGAAAAGCTAGGAGAAGAAAATCGCTCCGTTTCCTTAGCAGTGAAATGGGAGTAATAATAGTATTGGTCTCATAGGATTGCTGTGTTAGTGCTGCTTGTCCTGAGCCCAGAGGTGGCAGAAGAGCGAAGAGGGTTAAGAGATGGATTGTAGGAGTGACAGATTGAGATGGAGAATCAGCGTTTTCTGAACTTCGTCTTTCTTCCAAGAAAAGTAAGCGAGCGGTTTGGGAGGAGAGAAGTCTCTACAAGTAGCAGAGCACATGTCAAGACCTTTTAATTTTTCTGAACTGATACTTTAGGCTGCAGACAGTTACTTCAGTGTGAAATTAGCAATTTCTTTTGGGTAATGATCATAGCTAACGTTTATTGAGCCCAGATTGTGCCAGACACTCTCCTAAATGCCTTAAGGACACAGTTGCACTCAATAATCATACCAGCTCTATGGTAAAAATACCGTCAACAGCCCAGTTTTACAGATAAGACACTTAAGATTAGTTACTTGCCCAAACGCCTGCACAACTTTCTGTTAGTTCTGTGTGACTCCAGAGTTAGCTTAGTCACTCAGCAGAGAGCAGCAAGTGCAGTCAGATTTGTATGCAGTGAGTCCAGGCGTCTTCTCCTATTGTTCAGCTTCCCGTTAGAGTTGAACACACATCTCTTGAAACACAAATAAGGTATCTGTGATTAATTTAGGTGATATGGGGGTGCCAAATTACAGCTCCTTTGAAACTGGCTCCAAGTTATTATATATAGAACTCTGATTTGTATTAATTAATATGGACCTTTATTCTTAATTTCTTTTACTGTTGGTCAGCATTACTTGGCTTCCTTAGGAAACAGCTTGGGGTTGGCACAGAGGCAGGGAAATAATTCTTACCCCCTTAAGGGCTATTAAAATGAAATTGATTTCATGCCATTGTGTCAGTTAAAGGATGTTGCTCTGTTTCTTGGTGTTCTCTGCTTTTGGCTTTAACTATGTATTGTTTAGTGGTTCAAGGTTTCAGCATATTTTTTGCCCTTCAGTTTGTCTTTGTCATTTGTCAACTTTAATTTTCCTGTTTTGATGGAATTTGACCATTACATGGCAGCTTTGCTTAACTTTGCTGTTGATCCAGCTCATGTTTTAAATATAAAAGTCACCAAGTTACTTTTGAACCTCAGCACTTCAAAGGCAACCCCTGGGGAATTCATTGTTATTTTGAATATTAGCCAACAGGGGGAGTATAAAACACTATTGATGTCTATTAGACTCGTAAACCAGTTTTTAGGGTATTAAACATACATTTCAGAAGTGGAAAAAGTTGTGAATTTATCTAGCAAAATAACCAAGTTTCTTTGTGAACTTACAATGAACTGGGTTTAATTTCAACTGATGACAATGAAAATGACCTTGAGGACAGGGCCTATATGTTGGATATATATCAGGAGCTGTGATGGTTGGACAGATAAAAAATATACACACATGTAGTTATTTCCATTTCTTTTAAGAGATATATGTAAAATAGTTTTGTATACTTTGAATAATGTTTCAAGTTATCCAGGAGAACTCGCAGTCCAGAGATACCTATTGTGAATCCTTTTCTGATGATCCTCATTTGTCTTTTGTAGAAAATTGCATATAGTAAATTTGTTCTCAGGGAGGTTGGTATGCTCACAATCCTGTCATTATCATTTTTCATTAACATCCTCCAAGTTCAAGACAATAAGGAATTGTTATCCTGAGTAGCAGCATTTCTGTTACTGCGCATTCTTCAGAGGCTTATATTTTAGTGTAGTAATAGTTAAGAAGAATCATATTTGTCTAATATAGGTGTGATGTGTCTATTGACATGCATACCTTTAAATATAACATAAACTATTTAAGAATTAACATGCTTGGAAAAACAAACTGGCTTTTTAAAAGGTTTTCAATATTAGTCTGTAGTTTTGTAGGCCAGTTTCCTTTCCTATTTCTAGTGTATCAGAAAGTATTAACTTTATTTCATTTACCAAGTTAGGGCTAAGGGGATCCTGTTTTAAAATAACTTTCAAATTACACCCTTCTTTCTAAATCTCAGCATTATGCTTACACTTTAGAGTAGCATTTTATTTAGGTTGTAATTTAGTCTCCATACTCTCATCCAGTTTACTCATTCAGCAAACATTTATCAACCCCCAACTCCCTAACAGGCTTATTGTTCCAGGTCTTGGAGTTTGGCAAATTAGTTGTCCTCTATCAATACTCACAGCAGGGGGCCAAGATGCCTTAAGGCTTCCTAGGGTTTCTAACGGAAAGCCTTTATAGATTGACAAAATTGTTTTGCTTAAAGGAGAGTATTGTCCTATTCTTTTTAAGGCTCAAAGGAATTAATCTTTCCCTTTGCATGCAAACTTGGTTGTATCTTGTAAAAATCAGGTGACTGCTGGCTTTTCTGAGAACAGATCTGGGCCTAAGCGTCCAGAGCCAAAGGACTCTAATATCCTTTCAGTACTGAGAAGGTGATCATTACTGACTTCTTTATTATCTAAGTGATGGCCAATTTCCTGGGATCATAAATATGTGGAAAGTTCTGACTTTACTTTCAAGCTTAACAGACAGAACAGTTAGCATTTAAAGGACGACTGGTAAATATTAAAATGCGGTAATATTTTTCCTGGATGAATTTGCTCTGTGGTCATTTTGAATTACTCTCATTTTTGATAATCCACTTTGAAAATGTGTTTTTTTTTTCTTTTTCTCATTGCTATTGGGCAAAAACTAATTATAATCATCAGATTCATAAGTTAATGAGAACAGTCTTCATTTTTTTTCTTTTTTCCCCCCTCTTAATAGTTATTTAAAAAATGATGTTATCACTGTTTCAGTCTGTCCTCTGGAACATTTTCCTTATATTTTAAAACTTAAAAAATGTTAACTACTTTTTGAAATTTGCATAACTCATGTTAGAGAAATGTTTTTAGGGATCTTTAATTTAAAAAGAGTCTGGTATTGCCTCGAGGAACATGGACAATTAGGAATGAAAAAGTGAATCTAGGTTATATAAAAAGCTAGCCTTTTGCAAATAACAGTTAGCCTTTAATAATTTCAGTGAGAGCGTTTGTGGTTTTGGAAGAATATTACTGCAACAGCGTCCATGGCAGTAATTTCTTTGGTTCCACATCTTCAGATGTGGATGATAACACTTGGGATGATAGCATTGTCTCTTGTAGCATTTCATAAAACACAAGTTATTGCTTATTTGTTCGAATTCTAGCAAGCTGAAATAAATTAACAGAGCTTGGAATGGCCTTTTGTAAAGGATCTGGGTCTATTTCTTGGGCTCTGTCCACTTCTAGATTTTTTATTTTATATCTTTTGAAATAGCACATTTGTTTGCTGACATTGAGCTTTATTTTCTCCGTAGAGTCCTTGCAAAGATTTAGCACAGATTTCTGAGCATTCTTCTTTCTCATAAAGAGTAATGATTTTTATCTTTTAATCAGGATATATGCAATATTTAATGTTTGAAGCAACATTCATAAAAATTTTGTGTAGGGCTACTCTCATTTGGACCTTATTCTTCATTTTTTTATTCTTTGGTTTTCCAGGCCAAACACCAAGACTTAACAGGCTGACAACTACGGCTTTATCTACAAGAGATGGACACCATATTTAAAATTGAAAATGTTCCCAAAGGTCTGAAACATGGGCCCCAGAACCGTGCCTGGACATTTCCTGCTTAATATAGTTAATAATTTGGTGTTTGTGCTGATAGCTTCTTCAAATCTGGGATAGCAGAGCCTGGCAAAGTTCATTTTTACGATTTGTGTTAAATTGTTGCCACATTAATAACTTAGAATTAAGTCTGAAATGTTAGGTCTGTCTTCACTTTAAGAAAAAGGATGGCATACAGAAGCGTATACTTTCTCTACCTCTTGGACACTAGACTCCAGAGACAAGGGGTCTTCAGAATGGGTGCTCTTTGCAGAAGTAAGAAGCACCTGCTTCTCTGCCCTTCTAAGCTCATAATTCATTTTCCTGCTGCATGCTGAAGGTCAGGTTTTTGTGTGAAATTGCAGACGGACCATTTGTAAAAGCACATTTAAGTTGATTAGTCCTTGAAAAAATGATCTTTAGAAAACAGTCTTTACAGATACTAGTCCTTGAGCTTTCCCATTGCTTGCCTTGCCCTGGGAGAAGGTCTGCAGTTTTACAGGCTTGATGACTTAACACCAATGATGGTGGGACACAAAGTGGGCTAGGCAGAGGGCCTCGCAGAACTTGGATTTCTTTTTTTATTCTTATTATGCTATTTTATTCGTTGAAACTTGATGAATACTTAATTCCATTTGCTGTGTGAGAAGATTCTCTTTTGGGAGTATAATTTGGTTAGCATTTTTAGTGATTTATGTGCTTTGACAGTCTGAAATTGGTCATTGGATGTAAAAATACACTGCTGGTTATTTGCAAATTTTATTTCATAATTAACTGTATAATCACAGAAGCAGAATGTAGCTTTTTTTTTTTTTTCATACTTGGAAGGTTATTTGAGGTGAAATACTTAGATTCAAATTCCAAAGCCTTGAGTTCATGTGGTACCCTAAGTACTTTTGTGTGATATTCCCTGTGTTGTTATGAGTTATCTCTTCTGTTTTTTTTTTTCTTTAAAACACAGTATACTCAAATACAGAATTCTCTTCTGAGTATCCATAAAGAATAAACGTCTCATTTTGTTGTATTAGACTTTGTGCAATTGGCAGGCAAATTAAATTCAACTTTGAGGGAAAACACCATTGACTCATAACATACATTTTGCATCATTGTAGTGTAAGGTCTTCCCTATGTGTGTGGGAGAAGTTTCTGATCTTCTAAATGGGTATGTTTACTATTGCTGGTCTCTTTTTGCCAGTGTTTCTGAGCAGTTATTCCTCTTAGTTTTCTTATTTTTGTGTCTGTATTTATAGAGATTGTTACTTGTTGTGTATTCATAATATACCATCTGCATCATGAAAAAATACTTAGGCTAACAACTCATTTTGTGAAAATGCACTTGTCTCTGTTTTGAATCTATCATACTCTTCCATCACGATTGCTGCCCTGTTTTTGACACAGGAGCCAGGGAAGGATGACTCACTTGATACATTTCACATTTTTCTGTATTAATGCCTTTTTCAGTTTGTGGCATCTTTATTTCATTATTAGAGCAGTTGCTCTCTAAGATATTCAGAGTTTTAATTTCATTCAGTGTGTGGGCTAAGAAGGAGGTTTCCTGTAGAACCAGTTCTTCTAAATTCTTAAAAAATGCTTCCAGAAAGTATCCCATGTAGATACCTGGCTTGGGTAGGGCTTTTAGTAATGCTTAAATGGGAGATAACTGAACACAAAGCAGTATTCTGCTTAGCTTAACTGGGTAGGGAGGCTAGGAAAGGGAAAGGAGTGTCTAATGTGTTAGGAGAAAATCCACTTTGCATAATAATAACCGATTTAAATGTGTTCCATGGAATTACCATATATTTCAAGTAGGTACATAGGTAAAAGAAATTTTGCTAAGGTTGAAGTTCTGTAGTTGGCAACTCTTGTAACCCTGAAGATCCTGTTCTCTGAAGCCAGGAAAAAGCAGTCTGTTTCCAATTATATATCACAAAAATAGGGAAATTGGGCCAAGAAAAATGATCATTTGGTGGTTGGGTTGTTTTTTTGTAGAGGGTAAAGGAGAAGTGACCATAGACACTCTTAAAAAAAATAATCAGTTTTTATGTTGGCTTTCAAATTTTTCTCAAGCGTTCTATATTGTAAATTAAGAATAATTTTGGGATTAAAGACTCTGCCCTCCTTTGGCTCCTTTTTGTTTCTCAGAGAGCAGATAAAAGAGCAGTGAGGCAGTTTCTGCTGACACTAAGGGATTTGCTCTCATTGTTCTGGGACTGACTGGTGTTTTTGGTAAAGCCTTTTCCTGACTGAATGGCGCCAGGTTATGGGCTTCCAGCATCATACCAGGTAGTTGATGCTATGGTTTCCTTTGTTATACTTTTTATCCTGCTTTGAGCAGAAATGTAGTCCCTGTTGCTTAGCATTATTCTGCTTGGGGGGAAGGACTAGGGATGCTAATGTGAGAAGAATAGAGAGGTGAGAAGCCTAACTGGGAGTTGGATGATGTGTGGGTGAAGATATTGTCCTCAGCATTTGTCAGAAGCAACTAGCCTTTCTTGAAGCCTGTTGCTAGTTTCAGGATTAGTGGTCCCATGAGACCCAGGTGTTAACTAAGAGATCACCCCCAGCAGGTCTTAGTTCCTGTTTCTCACACCTTACACCTCCACAGAGTGTTGAATAAAACTTTCCTGGTGGCACAGAATCTCTGATAACAGCGAAGTCTGTCAGGGCTAGAGGCGGTTAGGTATTGGCTTTTTTTTTTTCCTCACTTCCCATTAATTCCTGGGTCTGCTACAGATGGGCTCCCATGCCCACCACACCATGAGCGGGCACCAGGAAAGGTGCCAAGTGCAAAATTCCATGCTTGTTTTTAGTTAGCATCTTCATTGTCCTCTTTTCGATGCATTTGCTGCTTTACTCTCCACTTTTCCCCATGTTTTATTATCTTGGCTTCCCTGGAACTACTTCTCCTGGTTGTCCTCTTACCTTCCTGATCTCCATTCAGGTTTCCTTTTCAATACTTGATCCTCACGTGTTGACATTCTCCAAGGTTCCATTTTCCCTCTCTCTTCCCTCTCAGTCTTTAGTCACTGATATTTCCTTGCCTCAAGGAAATATGTGCCAGTAACCCGCTTCTGCTTGCGTCCCCTAGCCAAATCACACCAATTCCACGGTGTCTCACCTTTAGCAGATCTCGCTTGGCATTTTCTTCTCCATTTGCAAATCGTCATATCACCTGGAAAGGTTGCAGGCGTCTTCCAGTTAGTTTTCTTGGCTACAGCATCTCTCAAATTATTCATCCATCATGGTGGGTACCTTCTAAAACAGATCTGTTTTTGTTTCTCATAATTGAAAAATCTCTGCTGTTCCATTATCTTTGGCATGGGATGTCTGGTTATTAACAACATAGCACTAGCCTATTTTTTTCAGTCATTTTCCTTCACCTCCTCCATGAAACTCTCTGTACTCATACCAGACTCTTCATGGTTTCCAAATCATGCCCTGTGCTCTCATGCCCTGTTCCTTTCACACTTGTCCCTCCTCTAGCACCCTCATCCCCCTTTCTCTTCTGTCTGGAGGTCCATAGCTCACTCATCCAGGCTATCTCTGTTAGCTTCTCTGGTAATGCGTCACACGGCTCCTCCTGGCAGGTGGTTGGTTAGTTGCTTCTTCTCTTAATTTCTCTTACAGCACTTCTCCTGCTGCCTCATGAGAACTTATTTTCTTCCTCTGTCAGATTGTGGACTTCCCTCGAGCAAATTGAGTCTTATCGACTTTGTACCCTGGGTGTGTGACATGGGCTTCGCGTATATGTTGTCAGCTTGAATTCTTCACCTCAGTTCCACGTCAGTTAAAGCTTCGAGGAAAAATCAAGCTTACGGTCAATATAAATTATAAGTATAGAAAAGACAAAGAAAATCAACTCGAATCATAGAGTGTGGGGTTAGAGTGGGGCTTAGAAATAGTCCTCTTCAAGTCCCTCAGGTACAGAGAGGTTAGTTGGCCTGCCCAAGATCACATGCCGGGGAGTAGAGCTTCCTTCTGCCCCTCTGCAGTATTCTCCACCCAAGAGCCAGATGGCCCTGATAAAATCTAAGTCAGATCCTGTCATGACTCTGCTTAAAACACCCTACTGATCATGTCCTTCTCAGAGTAAAAACCAAAATCCTTACAATGATCTGCAAAGTTCTATATAACCAGCCCATGACTGCCTTGCCTGTTACTTCTTAAACGTCACTCCTCCAGCTCTCTCACTCTGCCTCAGCTGCTAGGCCTGCTGCCATTCCCCTAGTGGGTCAGACGCGCTCTATCTCAGGGCCTTTGCATGTGCTATTTTCTTTTTCTTTGCTTGGAACTTTTGTTTCCCCAAGAATCTACAGAGTTTACTTCCTATAGGTCCTTACTCAAAACAGAGAAACAAACCAAACCAAAGACACCTGAATACTTACTCTCCCTTTTTTTCTGCTTTGTTTTCTTAGTATTTATCTGTCTCTCACATGCAATTATATATCTTGTTTATAGTTTACCTCCCCTGACTGGAATGTAAGCTCTACGAGGGCAGAGATTTTTATTTATTTTATTCCCTGTTGAATCCCCACACCTAGAACAGTCCTGGCATTGAACAGGCACTTGATAAAGATTTTTTGGATGAGTAAATGAATGACAAGAAGCAAGATTTTGTGGATTTCTTATAGTTAAATGTACACTTATGACATTAAAAAGGGAAAATGGTCAGGTCTGCCTGGAAGGAGAATCTGATTTAAAAAAAAAAACCATGTTTAAGGCCTGTCACCTAGAATACTGATCTCTTTTTAATTCTGACTTGAAGCAGTGGGCTCTCCCCAGCCTCACAAGTGGTTTGAGAATACTCCCATTTTACCTCTAACAGGATTGGGCTTGCTGTGGTTTCGCTCTGCCTGTGGTTTGCCCTTTAGCCCATCAGGATGAAAAGTAAACACAGCATTAAAGAAAAACGCGGGGGAGAGGAGAAGAGTTTCCTTGTGGCCCTGACATCTTCCCTTGGCTCTAAGCCCATCTGCAGGGTGGCTCATGGTACCTTCTAGACTTGCTTTGGGGCTGTGTTCTGAGGAACAGTTTGGAGATCACCAAGCCAGATGACTCTTGCATTTTGCTTCGATGTTTCGATTTCTTTGAAATGCAATGTTAAGTTTAGACCAAAAGGACATCGGAGAAAGGATTTTTTTAAAAACTAAATTACCATCTTAATTTTGAAGAGAGATTTTAATCCTTCTCAAAACAGAGGATTGCAATTGAAATCACCACTTGCTTCTGTCAGTGGTGCAGTGAAGAGTCAACACTGGGATTCAGCCCTATGAAACAAGTGACTTAAATCCAAGGGACAGTAAATTCCGCTTCTAAGGAAGCATCTGATTCTTGGGGTAGAACCGGGTTATGTTGAATGAAGAACTAATTTATATAGTGTAACAGTGATGTTAGAGGGATTTGCTTCCCGCTCTTTCCATGATAACATCAATATGGTTCCTACAGAGCCCTCCTTGTCAGGACACGAAGTCCAGCCAAGGAGGTAAGCACTTAGGAGGAAGTTTTTGGCCATGTACAAAGCCAGCAGCATAATTTAACCCTGAGATTCAAAACTATCAACTTGAAAATAAATTGTCTTGAATAGAGCAAAGTTATCAATGACCCAGTTAAAAATCATAGCTACTATTTCCTTAAGAATATATTAGGCATTAAGTGCTTTGCATGTTATTAATTTACTTAATCCTCATAATAGCCCCATTAAGGAAATGGAATCATTATCTCTACTTTACAGATGAGGCATGGTGGTGCTTATTAAGTTACCCACAGAGACACCACTAGGAAGACGCAGGGCAGAGATTTGAACCTATGTTTGCTGGAGGGTCCCACACTTTCCACTACTCTGTAGTCTGCTCCTGGAATACACCAAGCATGCTCTCAGCGCAGGGCCTTTGTGCTTGCTATCCCCATTGCCTGGGATGCTATTCCTTCAGATATTGCCATAACTCTATCTCTTACCTCTGTGCTCCAATGTCACCTCAGCTGAGAGGCTTTCTAAAAAGGATTTTGGTCACCAATTCCACCATGTGGGAGGGGTGTTCCTAGCAATTCTTAGACACCAGCAGGGTATCCGAGAATTCAGATCAATTCTGACACTGTTTACTGTATACCCGGAGATAGGATCGTATTCCACAGATTAAGTGCTCAGTCCCACGAGATGTCCCTCTATGTCAGACACCTGTCACAAGCTCAGATTGTCACCTGTGGTTCTGACCTAGGCCTATAGATTGGAGGTTCCAACTACTCCCTCCTTGGCTTTGATTAATTTACTAGAGTGGCTCACAGAACTCAGAGACACATTTTACTTACTAGATAACCAGTATACTCTAAAAGGATACAACTCAAGAACAGCCAGTTGGAGGAGATGCATAGAGCAAGGTATGTGAGAAAGGAAAAAGAGCTTTCATGCCCTCTCCAAGCACCACTCCCCCTCAGACTCCACGTGATCACCAACACAGAAGCTCTCTGAATCCCATCCTTCTGCGTTTTTATGGAGGCTTCGTCATATAGGCATGGTCATAAAATCATTGACCACTGGCGATTGATTCATCTTCCAGCTCCTCTTCCCATCTCGGAGGAGTGTGTGTGTGTGTGGGTGGAGTGAACGTTCCAACTCCCTGAACATAGGGTTAGTTTTCCTGGCAACCAGCCCCCATCTTTAGGTGAGGTCCAAAAGTCACCTCAGTAATGTAGCAAAAGACACCTTTATTCCTCTCATCACTTAGAAAATTCCAAGTGTTTTAGCAGCTCTGTGCCAGAAATGGGGAGGCAGACTATATGTATGTATGTATGTATGTATGTATGTATGTATGTATGTATGTGTGTGTATATATATATATATTTCTTATTATAAATCACATGATGGTGTGATAAATCCCTGACCCCCTATCTAAAATAACATCCCTCCTTTCATCACTCTTCTTAATCTGCTTTATTTTTCTTCATGGGACTTACTGCCACTCGACACATTATGTATCTATTGTCTGTCTCCCCCATTAGAAGGTAAACTCCATGAAACAGTGTCATGTTTAGTTCACTGCTGTGTCTCCAGTTCAATGAATAGTGCGTGGAACAAGGTAGATGCTAATAAATGTTTGTCGAATGAATGAATGCAGTAAAGTAAAACTGCCAATTGAGCCTTGAGTCCTTGATTTCAAAACGAGATAACATCCCTTATGTCAGATCTAATCACACTTTGCACTACCAGAATGTGACTGTCTGCAGGGCCTGGTTGACGACTGTAGTGGAGGAGTTCCTGTTTGTGGTGAAGAAGAACATGGGCTGTAGAATCAGACAGACCTGGGCTCCAATGCTGGTGCCCGGACTGATTAGCTGGTGACTTTGGGGTTGTTTAGTATCTTGAAGCCTTACTTTTCTCACTATAGAGTAAAGGGTATCTGTTCCCTTGGGTTGTTGAGAAGATGAAATGAGAAATTATGAAAAATGCAGTAAGTGCTCAGTAGTTGGTAGCTGAGAAGTTTTGTGGGGTGAGAAGAAGAAAGCAGGGTGTTAGCCTTTAATAGGAAGGAGAATGTGGTATAAACACATGAACAACCACAGAATAATTACAAAGCAGCATGTGGACAAGTCTTGGCTCTGCTAACTAGCTGTGTAACTGTGGGCCACTCATTGAGCCTTTCTAATTCTTGGTTTGCTAATCTGTAAAATTAAAGGGTTGGAGTAGATGTTATTTATTTCTAACATTCAGAGTTGGTACTGAGTAGAAGATAACATGGAACCAATTATATACGAAATGTCAAGGAGATAATGTTCACAGTGGGATGGGATTAATCAAAAGTGGCTTTTGGTATGATACATAGAATGAATAGAGGTAATGGAGTTTGAGGAATGGAATAAACATGGCAGTTTTGATAAAAGGGGCAGACCTGATGAAATTCAAGTTTATGTGTGCTTACATTGTTCGCAAGATAATTCTTTTAAATATTTTTGTTTATTAAATTATGTATTAAAAGTAGTTAATATAGTATTAGTATAGACATACCTTAAAGATGTAGTGGGTTTGGTTCCAGACCACCACAATAAAGTGAATATTGCGATAAAGTAAGTCATACAAATTTTTTGGCTTCCTGGTTTATATAAAAGTTATGTTAACCCTATACTGTAGTCTGTTTAGTGTGCAATAGCATTATGTATAAAAATACAATGTACATATCTTAGTTAAAAAATAGTCGATTGCTAAAAAATGCTAATTATCATCTGAGCCTGTTGGAGAAATGATAGGTTTGCTTCATGCAGGGTTGTCACAAACATTCACTTTGTAAAATAAACACAGTATCTACGAAGCACAAGAAAGCAGGACTCAATGAAACAAGGTATGCCTGTATTTTATTTACACTTGTGTTGTCAAGTTGAATGTTTTTCTTAGATAATACTTTCCAGCTTTGTTAAGTCATTCCTGCCAGGTATTACATGATTATGCATTTTATATTTTCACAAGTGTGTCTGAAGTCTCATTTTATAGGGGAGATTCAGCATTAGTTGTTAGTCCATATAACGACAATTATAAGTAGGATATAGAATAAAAGATTTTCTTTTTAATCTCTTCATATTGGAGATGAAGAAATTAAAGCCCAGAATGAAGTGACTTGTCTGAGCTTGTAAAACGTGTTGATACCAGAACTCCTGCTTGTCCTGTTCCTTTGAGACTGCCTGAGGTATAGGTTCTTTCTTACATACAACTCTTATTTATTGGTTTATCATTTATTATTGAGAAATGTTCTGATAATTCACCATCCCTCCATATTGCTTTTAATTGTAATGTACACAATAGTATTTTATACTTGCTATCCATTATGGTACCTTTAGTAGATGCCTACTGTGTGCCAACTGGCAAGCTAGGTAGACTGTGATACCTCTTTCTGGAGTAAACAGATAAGTGGGAAAGCCATACCTGGTAGGAAGCAATTACATAAAGATTTACCTGCGGGGTTGAATTGCACTACATTCCAGGTGTCCAGGTTTAACTTCCTCTGAGGAAATCAGAGGAGGCTTCCCTGTAGAAATAACTCTTATACACAGACCTGAGACCTGTAGATGTTGGAAAGTGGCCATGTTAGGGGGATCATGGAGGGCCACTGAGTTCCAACACAGTGAACATCGCTTCTGGAAGCAAGGGCTTGGCCATGCTGTGGGACTGAATTGAGGCCAGTGTGGTTGGAACATGCAGAGGATGAGGTCGGACTAAGTAGGCAACATCCAGCAGCCGTGTGAAGGGTTTTCGTCTTTGCTCTGACAGCAGTGGGCAACCATGGAAGGGTTTTGATTCTTAATGTTTCACATGCCTGGCCTGCTGAGCCCATTCCTCACCAGATAATGTCAGTTAAACGAAATGTATCTATTGAGGGATTACCTCCACTCAAAAGAAATGATTTTATACTGGAAGTCAGTGAGGGAAATCAAAGAGATCCTTTATTGCAATTAGCAAAATAGTCTTTTGCTAGAGTTTATTCTGAATTCATATATTTGCAGAATCCCCATGCATGTAAGTAAACATGTGAATCATATATTTTAGTTAAATTACTATATAATACATAAAATAGTCTCCTGGAAGTCTAGTAAATGTTGCTTCCCCAAAGCTTTTATTAATGGCCTGGTGCTTGCTCGGGCCTAAAGGATGATGACTGGTATCCTGAGAATATTCAGATGTGCTGACTTTCCCTGGAATAATTGCAGGTTGATGATTTAATAAGCCCTTGTGGTGAGAGCTGATTCTTCACACCAGGCAGCTTGGTTGGTTTGGTGGCAGTACCAGGCTGAGTTCCTCAGCCCCCTGGCTAAATCCCTGAAGTGAATTTGAGAGTCTTAAGGTACAATTGAGGGCTGTACAGCCAGATTGATTTAACTTACGCCAGAGATGCTGAGCAGTACCTTTACCACCCTTTTGGAACAGCTTTGCCATGTTACACCTATCTTTAGGATTCATATCTTGTATTGAGTTTGGAATCATTATTTTTTTGGTGATAGAGGAAATTGTTGAAATTCTAGTGGATGAAGTCTAATCCTAAAATTAATGCAAACTTTGATATAAACTATTATGTATATTATCTTGGTACTAGTAGTTTGCTTGGTTCTTTTAAAGTCTAGATGTATTTTAACTACAAAAACTCGAGTGCATTATTTTTTAAAGAAGTACTGTGTGGGCCAGGTATTGTTTTGGGTACCATGCCCGTATTTTATTGCAAGTTGCAATCAAAAGATCATTACCTTTTTACAGGTGGGGGGTGGGTGATGGAGGCTAAATGACTTGTCTAGTGTAACACTGGGTAAGCCAGGTTTGGAACCCTCAAGTATAGTTCTCTATTAATTCTAGCTTAAAATTATAAGCAACAGAAATCTTTGAATGCAAAAATATTAAATGTGAAAGGTGGTTCTTGGAATATTGCAGGGGTGAGTGAAATATCTGTCCTGGTTTGTGAACCTGAACCAAACATGGTCTTTCACAGAAATGTAATCATGCCCACCCTCCCCTTTCTGCTGTTTTTACTTGAGCAGTGAGGTCTGTTATACTTGGGATAGAAGGGCTTTTAAGACCTGACTGAAGGTCAGCCCCAAGGAACCTAAGAATGCTGGTGCCAGAAAAGTGTCGGTCTTACCCTCAGCCAGGAATGAGGGTGGACCAAGCCTGGAGGTGCAGGGGAGACTGGAGTCCAGCTTCTCTGCATGTCTCATACCCTCTGTGCCCGCTGCCTGCCTTCCCACTGGGTCTTCATGTGGAATTCCTGCCCATAAGCACAGGTAGTTCAAGAGTAATTCTTTTTTTCCCTTGGCAGCCACAGAATATTGGGACTTTAATTAATCTTAGGCCTCAGGAAAATAATTCTCTTTGGTAGAGACAGCCTGCTAATGATAAATAATGATAGCTTTTATACTGTTACATGTAAAGTCTCATTTGATTCTTGCAATAACCCTGTGATGTAGGTAAGCTTATTTTGTTATCGTCTTAGACATGAAGAAACTGAGGCTCCATTTTGCAATAACCCTGTGATGTAGGTAAGCTTATTTTGTTATCGTCTTAGACATGAAGAAACTGAGGCTAAACCTCTTTTCTTATCCAACCTGTTCTGAGTCTTAACTGATCTTTCATGCACTTTGCGTTCTTCCATTCTGTCCTCCATACAGTACCCAGGGAAATCTTTATTTATTCATTTTTAATTTTTTCTCCATTATTGAGCTTCAATTGATTTGCTGTTGTATAAATTTAAGATATACAATATAATAATCTGATATATGTCTATATTGCAAAATAATTACCACAGTAAGTTGAATTATAATCCATCACCTCCCTTAGTCACAAAAAATTTTTTCCTTGCGATGAGAACTTTTAAGATTTATTCTCTTTGCAACTTGCAAATGTACAATACAATATTGTTAATTATAGTTCTCATGTTGTTCATGACTTATTTATCTTATAACTGGAAGTTTGTACCTTCTGACCACCATCACCCATTTCCCCTTCCCCTATCCCTCACCTCTGGCAACCCACCATCTGTTCTTTGTTTCTGTGAGTTTGGTATTTTTAGACTTCGCATGTGAGATCGTACAGTAGTTGTCTTTCTCTCTCTGACTTACTTCACGTAGCATAATGCCCACAAGTTCTATCCATGTTGTTGCAAATGGCAGGATTTCCTTCTTTTTTTTAATGGCTGAGTAATATTCTATTGTGTACATTTTCTTTATCTATTAATCCTTGGTGAACACAAGTTGTTTCTATGTCTTGGCTAGTGTACATAATGTTACAATGAACATGGGGGTGCAGATATTTCTTCAGCATAATGATTTACTTTCCTTTGGGTATATATGTCCGGAAGTGGAATTGTTTGCTCTGTTTTTAATTTTTTGAGGAACTTCTCTACTGTTTTCTATAGTGCCTGTACCAGGGAAATCTTTAAAAACTCAACTGGATCATACCACTTTCTTGCTTAAACCTTATTCCTCCCCTGTCCCTTTCGGCTTTATAACTATGTTCCCTCCTGCATCAGGGACTTATCATGGTTCATGTACCTGAAGGTCATCCCTCATTCAACCTTTTAAATCTTTACTTATCTTCCAGGTTGTGGATACTTTTTCTTTAGAGCTTTTATCATAGTGTGTAATTGCATATTTGTGATTATTAGTTGGTTTATTTCATCTGTAAGCCCACGAGGACAAAGAATATGTCCCTTTGGCGATTATGTTCCTGTTGCCTGGCATGGAATAAATGGTAAATAAAGATTTATTGAAGGAAGAAATGAATCCCAGGAAATTAAATATCTTGCCTAATATAGTAAATAGTGTTAGTTTTATAAGAATATAAGCTCCATGATGGCAGGATTTTTGCCTTTTTTTTTTCCCCCTTGGCATCTTCAACAGTGCCTGGCTCATTGTAGAAGGTGTTTCTTGAATATTGATTGTTCTTAGACATGATTCCAAAGATTGCTTATCCAGACCCTGGACCTTTCTTCTCTTTGTGCCAAATCTGTCTGAAAATAGGGATTTGGAGTTATCCTGTTTCTCTGTGCAGGAGAGAAATCTGAGAGTTGCTGCTGTGACTCAGAAAGGTGGCTTTACTTTTCTGTATACAGGTCTCAAAGGGCATCCAAATGTCATCAGACAAACAACAGTATCTCTTTTACATCCTGTACACCCCTTTTTACCGGCTGCCAAGCTAGGTATTGATGTCATCTATCCTGCCTCTTTTCTAAATCCCCTGAATAACATGTTGAATAGCCATCAGAACAGTTCTTCTACCAGCTTTCATTTAACCATTTGCAGACTTAACAATATATATATATCTACATATATATATATTTTTTTTTCCCAAAAAATTCACTTAAGTGGCAGAGTAGAAACCTTTTAATGATCTCTTAGAAAACTGTTTCATGTTTAAGGCACCAGAAACTCAGATGTTATTTACTATTTGAGTTTAGGGAATGATAATGTTGTTATTTTACTTGCTGTGTTCCTGTCTTTAAGATCATCAAATTTGTTGAATACTTTCCCAGTTGGGAGCTGAACGGTCTTAGTGTTAAGATTTAACAACGCACAGGTTTGTGCTTCATCTCACCCTTTGCATTTTCAAAGAACTTGGAATCATATAGCATTACCAAAGATTGTTCATTTATTATAGCTGCCACTCACAGTTCTGAAGTCAAGTCACAGCTTGTGATCAGTAATGATTCGTACAGAGTGCATATGTCAACATGGAAGTACCAATATCTGATGGCAGTCATGGCAGGTTTTTCCCTCCCTCTCAGAAAAAGCTTTCTGTTTTCAGAGACTGAATATTGAATATCAAGGGTTTCTACTTTGTGATGATAGGCCTAGAGCTGGGAGGTGGAGTGCTGGTCATGGAAGGACTCAGTTGCTAGTCTTGACTCTGCTGTATAATTTTGGGCAAGAGCTGTGGGCTTGGGGATTGGGCTCTTCTTCATCAATGAAATCATGCTGAACTCTTCCAACTTTAAAAGCTGTTCACATACCTTTATCATGCTAATTCTTTCAATAGAGGAATTGATTGGCTGCAAGTTAATTGTAAATTTGTTCTAATTTTAAATAATCTCATGTGTATGTAGCCAGTTGTGTTAGCCACCTAGAGGGGATTCAGTAATTTTTCTTGCTGGCTTTTAGCCGACTGCAAGACATCATTTTGCCATGTTTTCCCTCTAAGATCAAGATTTGCTCTTTAAAAAACATCCTGGTCAACCCAGGGAATACTATTCTCAACCAATTCCTTTTGAACATTAGATTAACCCATGATGGTTTTCAGGACTCGTTTGGGTTGAGTGATTTCAGCTAATCCCACTCTTTACTCATGCACTCTGTTGGATCACTCATAGACACAGAGGAACTCTGAAATTAGTGGAATTAGTTTTACATTCATCTTTTTAATTTATCATTTAAAAATCCATTAAACTCTCACTCAGAATTTTTTTCTGTTCATTTGTGTATACTAAAAGTTCTGGTACCCTTTGATGGAACATATTACTTTGAAATATGGGCAAATGACTAGACCCCAAATTGTTCTTTCAAGATTTCAGAGTACCCTATTTGTATTTCTAAGGGAAGCATTTAGTTCATAAAGTCCAAGGAGATTCAGTGAGGTTAGAGAACCAAGGTGGGGAGTCCCTGATCTTTGCAAATTGAGTGTGATAAAACTTCACAGAAGAAAGAGGAGTCTGTAATTCCCTCATTTAACTTCAGATCTGTAATTTTTTCGGAAGCCTTCGATTATCCAGCATTTTTCTGGTTGAGGAGCTGATCCCTAAGTTGTGTGTGAAGGCGCTGATGCGTGCAAGTCTTGGCCCTCACTGGCATTCCACTGAGTGGGAGCGACACACTTCCCTTTCTGTTCTCTTCCGCCTTAGGATCCTGTCACCACATTGGGAAGATTAGACAACACCTCCCTGCAGTTTATTTTCTTTTTGAACAAGTTACATTATGGAGGGACTTTTAAGCTAAAAGAAGAAAAGCACCCTCTTTGTTAGAAGCAGCAGTGTGTAGTTTCAACTTGTCTTGGACTTCCTCGGAGATGTTTTAGGAGATGTTTTAAGATCCGGTGTAAACTTGCTGTGGTTTGCCTTTGGGCATCGCACTGTTTAGCTTGGCTCTATTATATCTGTAATTGCTGTATTTTAATAATTGCCCAATATTCTTGTCAGCAATTTGCAGTCTATATTTTTAATAGAACTGTTTGCCTTTCTTTTCCACAGGTTCATTCAGACCTGGTTTAAGCCCCTGGATTAACGAGCACAGTCCCACAGACCCTCTGCAGCTGCAGGAAGGGGGTGACACAAGCTCATTAAATAGTCTCACAAGCCTCGTGCTGGTTATAAGGTTATGTGTTCCATAAATCCTCTGGGAAGCCATCTTCTTCTGAGATCTCTTTATAATGTTTGCTTTATGAAAACTGCCTTTGCATTTGCTGAAATAGCATTTTTTTTTAAGAAAGTATTTTCCTTATCAATCCATTCAGGAAGTCTCACTTTTTGAAGGTAGCAAATAGGGACAAATCCTTTTTGCTGTTATTGACTTTTTAAGTTAGCAGAAATTTCCATTTCATCTGAGATGATGTGGAGTTACAATGACAGAAATATTGGACTCCAAAGGATGATTGAAGTCAGTTTCGTGGCTTCCAAAATTATCTCTATAATTTAGTCAGTTTTTGAGATAAGACCATTGTGCCCCCAGCGACTTATACTTCAGCTTGACTGGCAATTTCGTTCTTTTAGTGATTCCATTCTTTAGCTTATCTCCTTTTTGTATCTGTTGAATGTTTATTTTTTAGTAGGTAAAAGATTCGAACTGGTTTTGCACTAGCTAAAAATTACATAAATAACCACACCCTAATTTCTTCACTTTATTGGCATAAATATACCTCAAAAAAGAACGGCCAAGTGGTGATAATAATAGTTAACATTTATCGATTGCTTATTATATGCTTGGCACTGTTTTAAGTATTATATATATAATTGAGCAGTGTTAGGTATGTGTGTGTGTATGTGTGTGTGTGTGTGTGTGTGTGTGTGTGTGTGTTCATTTATTCCCATAAAAGCTTGCCCATAGATAGGTTCATTTATGCAGAACAGCCCACCATCACCCATTTGGTAGGTGACAGAGTGGATCCACACCTAGGCAGACTTTTAACTGCCATCATAATGTATATTCTATTCATAGTAAGCCTGTAATCACTATTATATACTGAGGTTGAACCACAGTGCCTCCTGCATATACAATAATTTAGTTTCAAGATGTATTTAAAATTTTAGTTTTGAAATTAGATCTTTATTGTTATTATTTCTGCATAAGTAATACTTGTAAAACCCAAATAGCACAAAACCCAAATGGGAATTCACTGAAAAGGCTCCTGGTTCCTTCCACCACTGTCTGCCAATCATTTTTTTTCTCTCCTCATAGACAATCAGCATTATTACTGCAAAGAGCCATTTTCATTATCTTTCTCTTAACACTTGATGCAGTGAACTAAGACTAATTAATTAGAAACTCATTTTGCTGTTGTTTTTATATTTTTGTATGGTATCTGCAAGTGCCCAAACTGGATTTATCTCTGGATAGCAAGCTCGTTCTGTGGATGGTATTTCCTAGGAGAGGGTAACAGGGCTGCAACCCTGGATATTTGAGATGGTTCCTGGGAATTACTTGATCCAACCTTGCCCAGGACTTAGATAAGGCAGGGTCTTTGTGCTTTTATTTAGTTGTTGGGCATCTTTTATCCCTGATGAGAAGGAATCATGTCCTTAAACAATTCTTGGAACATAGTAGGTGCTTAATAAATGTTGAAATGAATAACAGCGGTTTGTGCCAGGCTCAGGGATATAGGGCTGGAAAATATACTTTGAAGTGTCTAAATGGGACAATTTTTAGGGCCATAGAAGGGATATTCAAGTTAAGCAAACCACCATAACACTTGCTGTTCAAGGTTCTATAGGAAAAGGTTAGAAATGACCTCTGGATCCTCTAGTTCAGTAATCAGATAGTCTCAGATGAGGTTAAGAGACGGGAAAGACTTTTCTCCCGTTAAAATATTAGCAAACATTTCAAATAAGAATTTTGCCTTTTAATGGTTCTTTATTTTCCAGATCGGGTCTGAATGTATTTTAATTTGATTTTTGTGGCAACTCTGCAACAAAAATTTACAACATTAGATTCTCTAATCAGGGGTTGTTTGGGTTTTCTCGTTAGCCCTAGAGAATTCATGTATTGTCATTGATTACTTTAGTGCTATAATATAACTGGTGATGTTATAGGTGCACCTTCATTTTCTTCTATAATCCTGAAAATTTTATATAAAGCAAAAGATTTAAAATTTCAAAAATACGCATGTCGTTGCAAAAGTATTGCTATACAAATTTTTTTTAAAAAAGTTATTTAGCTATACAGATATTTATTAGGTAATTATAATCCCCACCTCAGTTTACTTGAGTGCTGTCTCTGCATCTTTTAAGACAAATTTATCTTATACTTTTAAGAAATTCTTCATTTCATTCTAATGTATGTTTATGAAAAGAAGTTCCTGCATTAATTTTTCTTCTTGCAATATGCTTATTTTTACAGGCAATTTGAAAATTGGAAAGGAAGATTTTAAGGCCACTTCTGATTTGGAAAGGCTGTCTGTGATCTGAAGAAGTACAAGCTGAAGTGACTGAATGAGACACACTTTTGGAGAAATAAAAATGACTTCTCATTATGTGATTGCCACGTTTGCCCTGATGAGTTCCTGTTTAGCCACTACAGGTAAGTCGTATCATATTAACTACATGTTTATTATATTCTTTTGGATATATTTTTCCTCAGTTTTTTCAGTTTAGTAAAACTTAGGACATGTGATATTTATGTAAAACTTGAGTATTTATGTTCTTTAGAGAAATAAAATATTTTACTACTATGCAGATACATAGTATGTTTGTCTATGTTCTATTTTAATAGACTGGTACTAGTGTTCTAACGTTCTAATGTCAGTGATAGAGATACCTAACCAACCTTCAGTATTGATGTGTGTAGAAAACAAATAGGCTAGTTGTTTAATCCCACTTAATTTTGTTACATGCATAGATTGCATTTACTTTCTTGTCCTAAATAAGAATTTTAAGAAAGCCTTTTTGTTCTTTATTATAAAATAAATAGATCTTCTAGAAAGAGGAGACATACTGCCTAGCAGCCTGGCATAGGCTGCTTAGAAGGTATTTAATTTTGCCTGTTTCAAATATTTTGATATGTAACTTTAAAAAAAGTATAGAAGTATACCTCAGAATGTGAGGTTGGAGGTGAGAAGAAGGAAATGACTTGGTTGGAACATTGTTGTTTAAATAAGAGTGTCGGATCCCCCACATCAACCTCTTAGTGTTGGCAGTCAGGGTTACTTAACAAATTTAGAGGCTTGATTTGCTCTGTTTTGTTGTAATTTATTTTGTGTCTGTTCTATAATGGGGTACGTAAAACTAGTTTGTTGGACCAGTTCTGGAAGCTGGCTGGTTTCAACAGGAAATATATGGACTTGAAAAATGACTAATCTCTTGGTTTTTGCTATTGAAATCACATACAGTTGAGATGATAGTTATGATAACAATTTATTGAGTGTGCACTACAGCCAGGCACTGGGCTAAATTATATAGACTATAACAAGAAATAAAGATATTCTTTTTTCATGAACTCACTTAATCACAGCTCTGAGGTAGGTAGGATTATTTTTCTCATTTTACAGATGATGAAATGAGATATAGAGAGATTAGATACTTGCAGTGTCATGTAGTTAGGAAGTGGAGGAGCCAGGGTTTACATCTGTGCTGTTAACCTCTGTGCTGTACTGAAGATGCTAGACCACCAATCGAGGTTGCAGTAGACTCAGACTAGTAGTCACGTATAGGCACAGACTGAGTTAAAGCCAGTTTGCAGAACTTGGTTTATGAGATTGAAAAGCAGAATGTCCTCCTCATTGCAAATACCTTGAGAGAAAGTTGCTAGTTTTTTTTTTTAATGTCAGCGTGTGAATTTGAACTGCCCATTCTCTGTCAGCAGTTTCATTTTGTCTCATAATTGAAGAGTTATTTGCCTTTTAGCCTGTGTATTAAGACTGATCTTAATTAAAATCTCATTGAAAAGTAGTAGAGAAAAAAAAAGTGAGAAATAGCTTGATGGAAAATATGCTGTTTTGATGATAAGATGTATAATCATACCTGGTGGGTTTGAGGCAGAATTTTCTGCTTTCATTGATGCTGGGGGCAGACTGAAAAACATGACTGGGAAAGCGATAAGTTTAATGGCTCTGTACAGCCTTGATGTATTTGATAGTGAATCAGTTTTGCTTAAGACTTTCCTTCTTGGAAATCATGGTAAAATATTTTGAGTTCTGTACACACTCAAAGCTTTGCTGAGGTGTATAGTAAAATGGAAGGTACAGTAAAATTATAGATTTTGTAACAATCCGAGGTAACCCATAAGTAGTACAGAGGTAGAGATGCCTTTTTGAACAGCCTAATGGGCCAAATGAATAAAGAAGGAAGGAGAAATGTTTTGTATTTACTGATATCTAGTAGCTTTCTGTATAGGCTCAGCAGACTTTACAAAATACTTTTTGGGGCATTCTGGGTAAGTTGAACTTCAAGAAGATAGTAGTAGTAGTAGTAGTAGTAGTAGTAGTAATAATAATGTATATTTATAGAGTAATTAATTAATTATTGTGTGCCAAGCCCTGTTCAAAGTGTTAAAGTATTATCTCATTTCATCCTCATAACTGCCCTAAAATGTGTAGGTACTTTATTTATCCCCAGTTTACAGATGAGGGAACTGAAGCACAAATAAGTTAAGTAACTCCCTCAAGGTTGCACATCTAAGTGACATATTTAACCATAAACTCACTTAGTCTAGGTCTGCAGATTGAGCCTTTAAGTCTCTACACTATGAGGGAGTATTGCTCAGAAGGGTATTTGTTTAAAAAGAATGATGATGGTTTTACTCTGTGCCATCTGTGTCTTCATGAAACATCAAGTAAATCACTGTACTTGGTCTCTGCCAAGTACAAAACATAGTGCTAGCCACTTAAATGGAAAAGTCACCTCTTTTTTGAGTCGCTTGTACTTTAGTTAGGCATATTAAAATATAACCATATAACAAAATAATCAATATATGATGAGTTCCGAGTAAAAAACCTCAGAGGGGTCAGAGGGGGAAGCCCTGCTCGGTTAGAGCAGCTAGGGATGAGTTTGTGGAAGCGCTAGGTCTTCAGGCAGAATCTAAAAAGAGGAAGGCATTGGGTTGACCAGATGGGAGAACCGTGACTAGCACAGTGCATGGCTCTTAGGTGCTTGATGGTTTTTTAAAAAATGAATGACCTGGAAAACTGGTATGGGAATGTAGCAGGAGGTTTGTTGGGAAGGAAGGATGGGAGTAGATTGCACAGGACCTTAAATGTCAGAATAAGGCTGTGGCTTTCATTTTGAGGTTTAGATTCTCTCTTATATTCCCCTGTAGCCAAAGGCATACAGTGTCAATCTTAGAATTCAAGCTATGGGATGTGGTTCCATAGTGTAGCAGTTAGCACATCTGTTTTACATGCAAAAGGTCCTAGGTTCGTGCTCCAGTGGAGCCACGGTCTATGGTCTACGGCCATGACACCTTGAACAAGCCCAATGTTTGATCTTGGAAGCTAAACAAGGTTAGGCCTGGTTAGTACTTGGATGGGAGACCACCTAGGAAGACGAGGTGCTGTAGGCCAAAAAAAAAAAAAATTCAAACCGTGGCCTTAAAAAGTGAGGCTGAGATTATGGCCTCATTACCTTCAAAGACAATGGTGCCTGGCACATAGGCTGACATTTATCAAGGGCTTGCTCTCTGTCAGCTCATTTATTTTGTCTTTATAAGACAAAATAAGGCTTATAAGACTAATACCTATAAAATAGGTATTAGTTTTATTATCATCATCTGCATTTTATAAACAAGGAAACTGCGGCTCAATGTAATGATTTGTATAAAGTTCCATAACTAATAAGTGATAGAGCTGAGACTTGAACCCAGGTGGTTTGGCTCTCAAGTTCAGCCCATCAACCATTCCACTGAAGCTTCTGTGTAGGAGAACCTCAGTATGGAATGAATGGACCTCTGTGCTTGATTGAGTAGCCACCAATAAGACATCCTGGAACCAGATTAAACCCCTGTGGTCTCAGAAGAGATGTATGTAAGTCATCAGAACTGAGGAACTCAAGTAATGAGCCTTCTTTATTTGTGTTCTTACTTCACGGGCATGGCCATGAAGTTCTGTTGTGGAGTTCTTGGCAGTGGAAGGGGTGAAGGCTGTAAAAGACGTCCTGTAGATACTCAGCCAGGGAGGGGTGGAGTGCAGCACAGCACATAGAATGAGCCCAAGTTGGAATAGCAGAAGACTGCTTTTCTAGCCCCATGGGTTTGCTGGGCCTTCAGTGAAAGCCTTTCCTTCTCTGCTTGAAGCCGAGGATGAAGGAGGCAGTGGGCAGCAAGCCACATCCCAGGGTCAGTGGTTGCTTTGACAAAACCCATGCTTTTCCTTCCTTCCCTTGTTCCTTGGTTATTGTACAGCATTGTAGGGGAGGGAGGGCCATGCTCTTTTTTTGTGGGGTTGGGGAAGACCATGCTATTTCTTAGGGGATGGGGAAGGCCATGCTCTTGGTGAATAAGAGCTGTGTAAGGACTATAATGACTCCTGATTAGAAATTACCTTAGATTTTTGACACTGTACCTTAGATCCTGTAATCTCTCTAAGAAAAGTGGGAAGTTTCAAAAATAAATGCTTGCTCTTATGGGCTTAAGGTTCACTAAGTTTTCACTTTAAAAACTGTTCTGCTACACATCTTTAAAAAATATTAACTGTTGCCTCTGAGGCTTGCCAGAGTTCGTAGGGCTGTGTTTCCAGAAGCCTTAATGAGAAAAAGAGGCACACATGGAGAATTCAGGGAAATCGGTTTGGTTGGAAGGGATAGACTTGTCTATACACCATTGGCCCCTCGTGCCAGGTCAGAGAGCTACTGCTGGGCTGAACTGTGCAGAAACACTGCTGGCCTTGATGCCAGCGGACTGTCGATGGGACGGCTGTGTCCCTCATTCCACTGTTTTCATTTGGTGCCTAGATGCATACTTTTGGAGGCTTGCCCACATCCTGCACACATTTGTATTGAACAAACACATTTCTTTTCATCTCTCCTGGATGCATCTGGAATTCCAGGTACAGTCTACAGGAAAATAGAAATGTTTTTACTTGGAACTGTTTTCTTGCTAAGAAAGCTCTGAACTCTTTGTGTCCATGGGACAGCAAGCAGAGATACCAGCTTGTTAAGATGTAGTTTAGCATGGGACACGCTAGCAGCCTTGGGGAGAGGCTAACCTAAGAATATAGGCACACCTTGTTTTACTGAGCTTCACAGATGTTGCAGTTTGTACAAATTGAAGGCAAGACCCTCCACCCGCAAAAGATGACAGCCTGCTTTATTGCAATATTTTTTTGTGGTGGTCTGGGACTGAACCTGCAATATCTCTGAGTTATGCCTGTAATATCATTTTATATTTATAGTTTTCAAAATGCTCTTATACCTAGTATTTCATTTTATTCTCATAGCACTCCCTGGGGTAGGCAGGTATTGTTTTTTTTTTGTTTTGTTTTGTTTTTGTTTTTTGTTTTCATTTCTAGAAAGAGGGTAATGGGACTTAGAAAAAGTAATTTAGAAAGATGGTTCAACTCTCAATCAAACCAGAAATCGACACACTTCTGCATGACAAATTGCAGTTTTATGGTCTTTTTGCTGTAGTGCACCCCTTAGCACCTCTTGAAACAGTGCCAGCCAGGCACTCTACTGGGCACTCTGCATGTGTCAGTTCATTTAATCCCAACAGAAACTCACCGAAGTAGGTGTTTATCTTTATCACCGTTTTTGTAATTTTTATTACTGCCATTATTATACTCATTTTACTAATGAGGAAACTGAGGCTTAGTGAAGAAAGGTGTAATAATAATATGTAATGAGTGACAAATCAATTTTTTAAATGGTCATTTATGTTAAAAAGTGATCATTTATGTACAGTCATAAAACTAGTAGCTGTAGAGTGGCAGCAATTCCTGAGTTCACGCTCTTTCTATTATGCTGTCCAAAAGAACTGGCACTCTTTTTCTTGGACTTGAGATTAACAGCCTGAGAACTGTAGAGCTGGTTCAGCCATAGTTTTCTCCTCTCTGTCAACTGAGTGATCAGAAGCCATAACTCATAATGGTAGGAAAGTGGGGAGAGTGCTGGCAGAGGCTGCTACCAGGGAATAGAAAGGGTAGAAGAGGATTAGGCTTGAAGGTTCAAAGTAAATTTAACAAGGCCTTCTCTTGCCAACTCCTAAATCTCTGGACACAGCTAGTTGATTTGGTCTGTGATTATTATTGTTTTTAGGTGGTTATTATAACCGCTTTTGTGTTTAATTCCACTTTTGGATACACAGAGAAAAGATACGTCAATTGTGGTGCCAGCAATCACCGTGGTGCCAACTTTCTATTTATTTTAAAGAGCAAATAACTGCATTAAAAGATCCACAGTGGAGAGAGTAGCCTGAATTTTAAATTGTGTTCCCTTTGGGGATACTGTGCATATCCATGATGAAGGCCCTCCCCTATTATGTTTGTGCCACAAACAGCACACACACACACACACACACACACGGGATAGTTAGTTAGTAGTAAAGAAAAAGATGAATTTGTTTCTCTAAGTTTCCCTTGCCTTGCATGGACCTGGATGAGTGTGTGTGTGGAGTAGAATATATGGTATCTAATTAAAGACCTTTTCTTTTCATTTGCAAGGGGAGTTTACCAACAGATAGTTGGGTAACCGGATGTGCACATAGTTTAAGAAAGATATTTACCAAGAATGTGAGTAAGATTACACAAAAATTTGATGTCAGACAAACGAACAGAACCCAGGTTTTTTTCTACGTCGTATCCTTATCCTGGACTGTGTAATTGCCACCCTGATTTCTATATGCATGATTTGTTTGGGTTATTTTAGGACACCAGTAGTGTAAACACTGGTCAATATTTTTATCAGGACAGAGCTATCTGTGTGTGCCCACATAGCTGTTTAATTGCCCAAAGCTTATACCTTCGCATGTTGTATGTATAGGAAATTAGGCTTTCTTAGCTAGTTTGCTTTGATAACTAATCCCTCATACTGTGGGGCCACTTTGAATCATTGATAGAGCTCCGAGCACTGGTTTTGGAAGTGTTGCAGGAACAGGGAGTATTCCGGGAAGTGTTCCAACCTGAGGCCTTCTCTCAGGACTGGCTCTGGCACTGGTCACCCGGGGGCTTGCCCCTACTGCAAGATTGGCCCGGCGTGTGCTGCATCCATGTGAGCTGCTGACTTTCATTTTCTTTAAAACATTCTCTGCCAGAGTGGCCTAAAGAGTTATCTGTCCTGAAGTCCAATATTGTCATATTTTTGTTCTCTGAAAGGAGACTGTAAATCAGGTGGAATTCTAGAGGCTTAAAAATGCACTTGCTCTCAGAATGTTCCTTCTTCAGCGGAGGCAGCAGGTGCTCTGGGGACTGAGGCCCAGTTATTCTCCTGCCCTATATGCTTCCAACTATTAGAAATCTGAAGAAAAAAAATGTCTAGAGTAGAATGTGGAAAATTTTACTGTCTTCAGAGGAAAATATTGATTCTTTTTTTAAACAAAAGCTATTCTCTCTGTTGGCAATGAAGGGAGCCATATAGTGATACGTGGTAGTTATGGCAAAAGACAAAAAGTTCTGAAAAACTGCTCTGGGTTCTTCGTGTTGCTTCCCTTTGTCATCACGTGCCTGAATAACTTGGTCCTCGCCTAGACACAACCATCAGGAGTATCCTTTCCTTCCTACCCTTCCGCCCGACCCAAAAGGGTGCTGAGGTGCACAGGCCTCCGGGGAGGGAGGGCAGAGCATCGGCTCCTAGAGTCGGCCCCCGCTCTGTTGTTTCCATCTGTGATGCCACCAGCTGTTGTAGCACTTTCCTGTGACCAGCTCTTTCAGTGGGTCGCATCTGTGCCCACTCTGTTGTTTTATTGCTGCACGGTGAAGCAAAATGCCACCTAGCTCCCACGCTCCCTTTTCTTTTGAGTTGGAGGAAAGAACCATTTGTCATTCTGAATAACTGCTATGTTTAGATGAAAACTTGTAGTTGGGTCGAAAACTTTGAGTGCCTATCAAGTCTCAGGTACTTTGCTAGCTTCTGAGGCACAGAAAGGGGAGACTTTGTAGTTAGTATAAACAATGAGTTTTTTCCAGTTTCCAACATGGTTAAGTTTCCTGAAGTGTTAATTGATTGATTTATTCAACAGGTATCTGTTGAGCCTTCTAGATACTATTCCAGGTGTTGGAGATAGAGCAGTGAACAAAACAGGCAACCATCTTTGTCCTCATGCCACTTACAGTCTAGTGGGGAGAGACTGACCCAAAACAAAAAAGTTACGGACATTTTAGCGGGTTCAATGGGATGTTAGTGGGTGAATACAGTGTAAAGTAAGATAATTAAAGATGTCCTCACTGGGAAGATACTTATAGCAAATTTAAGCTAAGATTTGAAGGAGGTGAGCTAAGTAGATATCTGGGGGAATGAGCATTCCAGGCAGAAGGAAAAGCAAGTGCAAAGGTCCTGAGGTGACAGTTTGCTTTGTGCTCAAGCAGTAGTCAGCAGGCCAGGTGGCCGCTAGAGTGAAGAATCAGAGAATTTGTTGGGCTGCCTAAAAGCCTGGTAAGCCATTGTACGGTTTTTACTCTGAGTGAGATGGAGTCATTGGAGGGTTTGAATAGTGGAATGATATAATCCGAAGGATGTTTTAACAGGATCACTCTGACTGCTGTGTCAAGAATAGACTGTTAGGCAGGGGTGCATTCGGGGATACTCTTGGCTATTGTAATAATTGAAGCAAGAGGTAGTGGTGGCCAGGACCAGATTTTAGAAGGAAGGACCTGTGGGAGGAATAATGCTTATGAAATTAAGAATGAATTTGGATTTTCTTTCAGTTTGTTCCTTTTGAGGAGGAATGAGGATAAAGACTTATATCTCATATCAGTGGAATCAACTATGTCATAATAGTAAAGATAATTACTTCAACATAACAGTAAAAAACACAGAACAACCCCTCAAACCATCTAAACAAAATCTCTCTGGACTGTGAGACTGTCCTTGAAAAAATCACTGTCTTAAAAGCTTGGATCCTCTCTTTCTAACTTTCCCTCCTGGTTTCGGTCTCATCCTTTTCATTCTCCTGGTGGCCTGTTTTTCAAGATTATGAGTTTTGAGGTCTATGAGAAGCACCTTTTGCAAAAGTGCTTCTCATAGCAAAACTAGTGTTTCAGAGAAATACTAGTAAACAAATATGTGTAAACTAATTTTTATTAATTAGACTGCAAGGAGCTTGATACTTATAGCAAAATTTCTGTAATGAAAATAACACTTTAAACTGTTTTGTAATATGAGTATTCATATTGGTTTTGCCTGAGGCTGACTGAGATATACCCATCTTTCTTTTAGAATTGCACATTATACACAGACAGACATTAGACCAGTGCTTTCTAAACTTTAATGTGCACATGACTCACTTGGGGATCTCGTTAACGTGGCGGAATCTGTTTTAGAAGGTCTTGCTGGTCACAGATTGTACGATTTTTAACAGGCCCATATGATTTTAATGCTGCTGGTCTGAGGACCACATTTGACAGTGTAGATCATCAGTTTTCTTAATGCACAAATTGTAACATAGAACCTGCAAAAACATCTAGAAAATTCTTACTATCATAAAAGAGAGGTGGGCTTTAGCATGCTTTTGAAACAGCAATCTCAAAAACCTTTCATTAAACTCACATAGTCCGAGGGATTGATATGTTGGAAAGGAAATTGGTTTGAGGAAGTGAGTTCCAGATACCTTCAGCCGTCCAGCTGTAAGTGTAGTGCGCCTGCAGAAACCAGGTGCGTCTTTATTATTTATTAGCTGGGGCTACACCTTGACATAATCATCATAGTTGTTAAAGGAATTTCCCCCCAGTTCTTCCTTTTATGTGCTTCTTTTGCCTTTTCCCACTTCTTGCCTCGTGACTTAGTAGACCAATGTAGGAGACTTGTGTTGAGTCATTGAGCATGGGGAGATTGGTACAGGCAGCTGCAGCTGAGGAGACTCTAGGTAATGAGGGATGGTACCAGCTGACTGGGTAAAAGGATGTTAAAAAAAGGTAATGTTAAGTGGGGCATACCTCATTCCTGCTGCGGCTGTTCTAGTTTTTAACTCTGGCTTCCTCACTGATTCCTACTTCATTCCTATAATCAGACTCCAGGATAGAGCTTTAAAAAATTAACATTTTTCAGAAGGGCAGAAAATTCGCCAAGTCGTTATTGATATTTATTAAGTACCCCGACAACATATTTTTAAAAAATTGGGGTGAGACTGTGCCTGTAAAGTTGTCTTTTATGATATTTTCTGTTTATTTTTTCCCCCTGAGTAGTTTGTAAGGTTTTTCTGATTTGTTTTCTCAGACCTCACCACTGTCATTGGTGGGGGAGGGGCCAAGGAGCCACCTAAGCACAGCATTGAAGCTTGCCACAAGCCCCAGGTGGTGGTCGTTCTGTTTTTGAAACTGGACCAGGAAAGTCCAGAGGAATGCAACAACATTTTTACTTCTTGCACCCTGCTAGCTTTTTTTTTTCTAGGCCTCCTAAAAATGTGTTTATATTGCTGGCCATGCGTGTGGAGCAGTCTGGAATTCTATGTGGCATTAGATAGTGAAAAAAATAGATTTCCCACATAAGACTGAGGTTATGGGACTGGGAAATCTTAGATTATGCAGGACTCTAATAGAAAGAAGGGAAATTTGGGATGAGATTTATTTCAATATTTAGTTTTCAAAAGTACTATACATTAAAAAACATTCTTAAACCAGTCTTTTTGGCAGTGGAGATGTGTACTAGAAGCAATACCAAACTTTTGAGTATCAATTAAGAATTTCTACTCATTAGAAGAAAAAAATGTCTTTAGGGCAAAAGAATAGTTTGAATTTCAAGAGCCCCGTAATTATATAATTTGAGAGCGGGGTCTGGCATATTGTGGAGGACGCTGAGGATCTCACCTCAGTAGCACCAACGCCTTCGTCACCCCAGGACCCTCTCTGCAAGGATGGTTTCACTGTCACCAGCCAGGTCTCAGCCTGGCCCAGTCGAGTGCTTGGGGAGTCTGTGTCCTCTGTTTTGCCACGTTTAATTAGCTCTGGAAATATGCTATCAAAGGCTGTCTGGCAGTGTTTCATTAATGGTACGGGGTGAATTCAAAAGCGCTAATTAATTGTTTTAGATTATTTGCAAAGCCCATGCTGAAAAATCTAATGCCTGTAGGAGAAAGTTGGCAGAGGCTGTTCAGAGATTAGTCTGGACATTACCGGCTCAATTGCCTTTTGGAGTTCTGCCAAGAGGGGAATTGTTTTTCTTTTAAGAGAAGTGCTTGTGGTCATATTGTTCCCTAAATTTCCAGTTTACTGCTCCACCAGGCTCTTGGCTGATGGAGCTCATATGGCCTTGCAGAGCCAGGGAGCCCAAAGAGCATCTTCTAGAGGTTTTGTTTTTATTTTGTGAAACACAATTACTTAACATTCATTAACTAAATAAATACTTGCAAAGGGCCTCTTCTTAGAGAGAGGAAAGGGAGCTCTAGTTTGTTATGAAACAGTTCAGGTTTTAAGTGTTAAATGTTCAAAGACATCAGGATCAGGCCTCTCAGTGGCTTTTTTTTCTTAAAACAAGTCAGATTCCTCATTTCCTCTGTTTGGCTGGCCCCAGGCAGCAAACTGCTACTGCATTTGGAAAGTGGTGTTCAAAAATCTCAATTTGAAATCAAGGGCATGCCAATTTAAGTTCACAGTATACTGTATGTATGAAGGGGGACATATATTTACATTATTTTGCTACATTTGTAATATCTTATAGAATAATAATACCTAGAGTTAGCTCATCCTGATGAATTGTAGAAAAATAATAGAAGTTCCTGTGTCATAAAGATGGAAGGGAATTGAGGCTGGTTGAACCCCATGCTAGTTCTGGTGACTCAGAGCAGTTGAAGATGAAAGTGAAAAAGAGTATGTCAGCCTTATCTCAGAGCCAATGAAGTGTTATATAAGGATGCTGTTTTCTAATTAGTATACAGAAAACATCTATCCAGAAATCTTCCGACTCTTGGCCTTGGCCCTGCCTCCTACGGGCAGGCCTCAGCCAGCGTCTTTTCCCGTCCTTCTGGGCTGGAGCAGCCTATGAGTAAGGAGTTATGTACAAACCCCGGGGCCAAATTGTACCTTATTACCGTGATTCAGGAGAAAAGAATTCTAATGAAAAATTTCAGAGGACTGGGTTGAGCTAATTCATGGTATTGTCAGATCTTTCTAAACTCAAGAAAGGCCCAGTAAAATCTATTATTTCTGTTTGTTACTCAACTTGGAATCTATTGGAAAAAGCTTACAAGAAAACCTCCGGAGAGTATGTGCTGGTTGAGGAATTTATTCCTGAGTGCGCAGTGGCCTCTGTTTACTCTGTGTGAGGCTGGTTACCCTGAGGCCTTGGGCAACCTTTCTCCTCCTCAAGAAGCAGGTCTGGAGTGGCAACTTTGGACTTTTAACCCTTTCTGCAGATGGTACCCAGGCAACTTGGTGGAGTTGATAGGGGTGCAGATCTCAGAGCTGTGAGGGATCATGAAAGACATTTTTAAAGTTGGGAGTAAAGCCTTCGCATCAATAAATAACTGTATTTTTTTACTGCTTTATTTGTTTTATCTCTTTACACTTTTATTTTAGAAAGTAATTTTTTGCTACAATGTCAATAATTACTGGCATATCCCAGTTAAGTTGTAAGATATCATGAATAATGTTATAACTAATAATTATTAGTTACAGCTAGTAATTAAATTAGTGACTTTGAAGAGTGATTTTCTTTAAAAAGGTAAAACAAAATTAAAAGTTACCCTAAAATAACTGGTTATTTGTATTAAATGTATTTGAATGGGAGAGGGAGGGGTTAGGATTGCCCTTGATAAAATGAAAAATACACAAAATTTATAGCACATCATCTGTTTTGCCACCCATGAGCATGGTACTCCCCCACCCCGGCCATTTATTTAAGTTTTCTTTCAGCAGTGCTTTTGCAGTTTTCAGTAGTCATTTTGAAGACCATAGTGTGTCCAAAGGTGAATGGTGTTCATCATGCACGTCTGTTTCATTAGAATCAGGTTTGAGAACCTCTGTTTTAGAGCTATAATTCAATCTCCTTCAGACTACTCTTTATTAATAATGATGAAAACTAATACTCCCTTTGGCCACCTAGAGAGTCAGCGCAGTCACAGATAACTTAGGCCACTTGCTAAAGTGAGTTATTGGCCTGGCTGGGTTTTCTCTAAGTTGTAGGAACTCAGAACTCGGTGTGTACTATAAGAAATATGTTCTTTAGCTGAGGCTGAAACTGGGGTTGCTGAGAAGGGTTATCCAGAGCATCCCTTTACTGTGGTAAAATGAGCATTCCTGTTCCTTTAGGCTAAAGGACAAAGTTATGGCAGTGTCAGCACCTGAAGATTGAAAGGGCCTGTGTGACAGGCCCTTGGGTTTTCCCAGATTTTTGCTAGAGCACAGTCACTCGAGTGAGGCTTTGTTTGGGACTCGTAACCAAAACATTTTGTAGAGATTTTACTCTCCAAATGTGAGGAATGCCTGAGGACTTCATCAAGACGAAGAGTGACTTGGTCTGTCACATCTTTATTTAGGAAGAGTAATATTCTCCTACAATGTCCAGTCTTTTAGAGATGTATTAAAGCCAGAGAGTCAGGATCGTTGGTAGCTGTGACCTTGGGCTGTGGGTTCTGACATGGGTTCAGGCCCCAGCTTTGCTTTTTGCAGGCTGTGTGATGATTGCCTCAGCATCCTCATATGTAAAATAGAGATATCAATACTACCTACTGTACTGTGTTCTTGTGAGGATTATAAATGAGATGATGCATATAAATCAGAGGGTCATGTTTATTTTAAATGAAACTATTGAAAATAATGTTCTTTGAAAATGTTAGCATGGTGAGTATATTTACCCAGTTTTTAAAGTTGTAAGTCTTATGTTTCAGGCCTATTTTTGGTACAAAAATCAGATCTGATTTTGAAATACAGTGTTGTAGGTAAGACAGACTCTGTCAGTGCCCATTTTTTAATTTTCTGTATGTTCTGCTCAGAGCGGTACAGTGATGTACAACAGTGGCACTGAGGATTGGGGCTGGGGGCAGACAGGAGAACACAGAAACAACGGAGTAAAACCACCTACGGGTGATTTTCCTGATCCGTGTGATGCCTCTGGTTTCAGTCTCACCCTGACCACCCTATTTAAAATTGTAATCCTGCTCAACCCCTGGTATTTCTATTCCTTCTTATCTTGCTCTATTTTTTTTTCTCATAGCACTTATCACCTTAATTAAAACATGTTTATAATTTACTTTTTATGTCTACTGCTAAAGTGTAATTTCCATGAAAGTCAAGTCGGTTTGCTTTTTCTCTGGTGCAGCTTTTCCCATATATATGAAAATTCTCAAGTAGAGGAGTCTCCATGTCTTCCTTGTTCTTGCTTGAGTGTGATCTTTGAGGGAGAATGCGGGGACAGTTAGTTCACTGATGAATCCCCAGTTCCCAGCACATAGTGGGTGCTTAATATTTATTGAATAAATCAATAATTATAACCTTGTCTCATTCATAAAGTACAATAAAGAGAAACAACTTTGCTAATATAATAAATCTGTTTTGGGGGAAAGAGGCAGTATTGGGATGAAGGCTATCCCATAAAGTCTGGGCGAAGGGAACACTGTCTTTTCAGATTCTTGGGTAAAACAGTGTGTGACCTGTGGTAGTTGTTTTAAAGACGAGTATTGGATCTGTCACTAGGTTGTTATGAGTCTTTGACAGCAAGAAGCTATTGCTTCTTGGTAAACATTCTCTGAAGCCTAGTATAAGACTCTTTAGTACTCTGTATGTTGGTCAGGGTAGTGGTGGTGTATTTCATTGAGGTGCTGATGGTTAATTCTTTAAACTAGTGGTTCTTGCAAAATGTGGTCATGGACCTGAGATCCTTTTCAGGAGGTCTGTGAGTTCAGAACTATTTTAATAATAATTCTAAAATGTCTTTTTTCACGTTAACATTGCAACGATAGTATAAAAGCAACATTGGATAAGATAGCCGGTGTCCGAGCAGGGGTTGAGGCAGTGCTTCATTGCCACATACCAGTTTCATTTAAGAATGCTATTGATGAAGCAGTAAAAACTCTCAGACACACGTCTTTTTCATATTCCGTGTGATGAAATGGGAAGTATGCACGTAGCACTTCTCCATGCCAAAGTATAGCGGTTATCTTGAGGAAAGGCACTTGTACAGTTGTTTGAACTGTGAGCTGAACTAGTCTGTTTTTCATGGAACACCATTTTACTTGAAAGAATGACTGACAAATGATGGTTATCCAGAGTTTGGTATTTGGCAGACATTTTTTGAAAATGAACAAAGCGGGCCTGTTATTTTAAGGAAAACAACTGACACTATTTGTTGCCAATGATAAAATTTTATTTTTTGAGCAAAAATCAAAGTTTTGGAAATCTGATATCTATCACCATGACTGTGACAGTTTCTCAATAATTAAATACTTTTCTGATGAGATCAATGGAGATATTAACATATGTGATTTTGTTTTTGAAATCGTATAAGAAATATGTCAACATTTGGAATATTTGCATAACTCAGTGAACCATTATTTTCCACATGACCAATACGTGATGTTACAAAATTATGTGTGGGTAAAAGATCTCACAGCTTGATAGTACAAGAAAGAGCAATTGATTTTTAAAAACTATATTTTGAGATAATTTTAGACTTATGGAAGAGTTGCATAAACAATGCAGAGAGTTCCCATATAGCATCACGTTATGATAACATCTTATGTGTCTATAGAACATGTCAAAACTAAGACATTTATCTTGGTACATTATTATTAATGAAAGTGTAGAATTTATTTGGATTTCACCAGTTTTTCCACTAAGGTTCTTTTTCTATTATAGGACTCAATTCAGAATCTCACATTGCATTTAACTGTCATGTCTCCTGTTCTCCAATCTGTGACAGTTCTGTCTTTCAGTAACTTTGGCACTTTGGAAGAGTACTGGTCAGTTGTTTTGGAAATGTCCCTAGATTTGGGTTTTTCTGATGTTCTCTCATGATTGCATTGAATGTATGCATTATTGGGAAAGATACCACAGAGGTAATGTGCCCTTCTCAGGGCCTCGAATCGGGGTTACATTGTGTTTATATGTCTTATTATTGATAATGTTAACCTTTATCAATTGGTTAAGGTGGTGTCTGCCAGAATTCTCTGCTATAAAGTTACTACTTTTCCCTTTGTAATTTTCTCAATATTTTAGGGAGAGCAATGGATTTTAATGTAATGAGGTATGGAAAGTTCATATGTGATTCAGATCCCACATTGCAACTGACCTTTAAGAAATGACTATTGAATGAATTTAGATACAATATAAAAGAAGAAATAGCCACAAGTATATGAAAAACTGTTAAGATTTGCCTCCCCTTTTTAATTACATATTTGTGGTAGGCCAGATTTGTTCATATCCTTCAACCAGAATAATGTATCACAACAAATTGAATGCAGTAGATCTGAAAACCCAGTTGTCTTCTCTTAAGCCAGAAAAGAAAGAGATTTGCAAAAATATAAAACAATGCCACTATTCTCACTATAAATTGTTTTTTTTTCCAGGAAATATTTTTTGTTAACTTGCTATGGGTTTATTATTGTTGGTTTTAAATGAATTAATAAATATTTTTAAAAGATCTCAATTTTTATTTCTATTGCAGTAAATGTTGATAGATATTATTCACCCCAACAGAATCTCTTTGGAGTCCTCAGTAATTTTAAAGCATAAAGGGATCCTAAGATTTAAAAAGTTTCAGAATAGCTGCTTTCTGAATGAAAGAAGAGTTATCTTGGAGTCTAGGGTGAATTTTGTCTTCTGGCCCAAATGAAGATTCAGTGAAGGACTTCACTATGGGTTTTGGCTCTGTCCCTCAGCATCTTAGTATCAAGTTTTCTCACCTGGAAGGTGAGGGAGATTGGCCTGAGGATCTTCAAGTTTTTTTCAGCTCCCAAATGCTATGATTCCAAATCACTGGTGCTGTCAAAGATGCCATCTGGGCAGCATGAGCATTATGGAGCAATATAGGTGATTCCTAGAGTGTGATATTTGTAAGGTTAATAATGAAGAAGATCATATCTAGAGGATATGACATGATGACATTTGTGAAGCTGGGATCTGAGCCTTGTTCTGACTTTCTGGGCCTGTAAAATTATTTCTTTCACTATCCCTTCAAAAAACTAATTTTAACTGTGATTGGATTTTACTATAATGAATAAAGGAAAGATGTTTAATTCTTGCTGAATATTCTTGTTGGTTTATTTATATCAAATTAAGAAGTGCAGGATTTTCTAGAATTTTTCTGTTATAATTTTCACAAGTTAAAAAGTACATGATTTCCTAGAATTTTCTGCTCTTCTGTTCTCTTTGTGTGTGTATATGTAAACTTCTTTTGTGTGAATATTTATAAATATTTATGTAAATCATTTTTGTTATGGTTCTTAATATACCACTGATGTCCATACTGAAGCAGACTCAGGTTATAATATCCATTATATACTTATAATCTCCATGAAGCTAATTAGTTATTTTAGTACTTGGTTTTTAAAAAATTTAAGACTCTTTAGGCATCATTAATATTTATAAACATAGACCAAAAATATGCCAGCTGGATTGTATTAAGAACTAACCATTTTCTCTTTTAGTTTTTTTTTTTATTAATTTAGTTTTTATTATGGTGATATTGGTTAATGAAATCCAGTAAGTTTCAGGTGTACAATTCAACAGTAAGGCATATATATATATATGCATGCAATATATATATTGCATTGTATGTTTACCACCCATAGTTAGATTTCTTTCTGTCACCACATATTTGACCCCTTTTACCCCATCAGCCTCCTCCCTCCCCGCTCCCCCAACCCTCTGGTAACCGCTAGTCTATCTAATGTTCATGATTTTTAGTTTAAATGGAAAGAGACTTGATGGCTTTAATGAGGGAAAAATGAGGAAACAAAAGGGAAAGGGAAGCCAATAGTATATTGTCATATTAAGTATCAGTCTAAATCAGTTTTTAAACAGGATTCTGCATTCTTGTAAAGTAGATTTTGTAATGGAAACTGCCACAGTTGAAGGCCAGCTCTGTCATAATCACCAATTTGGGCATCTCTGATATTTAGCAGAAATATAAATATCTAACGCAGTGTGCGTTTGTTATACTGTCATAGGAAAATTTTGTAATTGATTTTGAGCCAGATTCTTCTAGGGTTTAAGCTACTACTTGGAAATAAGATTTGGAACCTGAACTAACTTTCTAAACACTTATACAATTTTATAAATTACAGTAAAGTAAATTTAGTATGTATTGTAGCTAGAAAAAAATTTGTGATTATCTTGTATCAAAAAGTTTCTTATGGCCATGCTATCCTGAACCAGCCCTATCCCATCTGATCTCGGAAGCTAAGCAGAGTCAGGCCTGGTTAGTACTTGGATGGGAGACCACCTAGGAAGACCGGGTGTTGTAGGTGTAAAAAATAAAAAAAATAAGCGATCGTAATGTAAGCTGACAAGGTCCTTGCAATCTGTGAGGTCAACCAAGGTTTGTCTCGTCTAAAAAATAAAAGAATAAAAAAAAAAGTTTCACTTAACAAATTTCAGAGGTTAAGGTTTAAGTAGTAGTTAGCTATTTTAGGATATTTATGTAACTCAATCTAAGAGAAAAATGCTCCCCAACTCCAACAAGACAGTTTCACAGAGGCTGTTACTTCAGAGCACATACTTGAGAGCCAGCTGCCTGAGTGCAAATCCCAGGTCTGCCACAACGTAGCTGTACAACCTGTTTGCTTCAGTGTCCTCATCTATAAAGTGAAGTGAATAATAGTACCCATCTCACTGGGCTGTCTTGAAGATGAAATGAGATATCATGCTTTAAGTGCTCAAACCCTGCCTGGTACTTACTAAATACTGCTAAGCTGCAGCTATTAGTATTTGTGTGCTATTAAAATTATTGCTTAGTTAACGTGGTATATTTTAGATAACTTATTTTTTCATGACTTCTGAATTTTTATCTCATTAGCAACATTATCCTCAAGTGATGTTTTAAGATAAGTTACATCTGGGAAGATTTTGCATTCGTAAGGCACGCTGCTGGAGTTCTAGATTTTTGGTATGTTGGTATTTTAAGTATCTTTAGAGAAGATCTGGTCCAACTCGGCCTGATACATAAATCACCTTTCTAATATCCTGTTGACTGAGCCCCCAGCCTTGCATGAATTTAAAATAGCTCTGACTTTTGGAAAATTCTTCCTTGTGTTGTGCAGTCCACCTGGCTGTAACCTCCACTCCCAGCACCTAGTTCTGCCTTGTACAGCTGCATAGAATTTGGCTCACACATGACCAGTGAAGTAAATAGATTCTGGACAATTAAGGGTCTAAAAGTGACCAGTGAAGTAAATAGATTAAAGGTCAATTAAGGGTCTAAAAGTGACCAGATGGCGTATGTCAAAGTTGAGGAGCTCAAAGGACTTTGCTCCCTGGTGTTAAAAGAAGTAAGGCTCATATTTGGAGATGGAGTTGACCTGAGCTAGTTGGGAATACATGCAGCATAGAAATTTGTCCCACTGAGCCTGAGGTAGGGCTGTGAGCCAGAGAGGGGAAAGGCAGTGCCTGGGTCCCTGGGACCTGCCCTTACAAAACACCCCCACGCATTGTTGTGCATATCCTTTCCTGGAGGTGGAGCTTCTTTGTGTTTTAAAAATATGACCTCCCATATTTTTTACTCTCTCTTTTTCCTTCTACATAGAATGGAAGCTCCGTGAAAGCAGAGGAGAAACTGCTTACCTTGTTTACTGCTGTGTCTCTAGCAGCTACAGGAACTTGGGATATAGTAGGTGATCAATATTTAATTGATAGAATTAAAGACTGAACATACAAATGTGACTACATTTTCAGTTTAGTGCAGGGAAATAATTGTCACTTTTACTTGTAGGTCATGGCCCATTCTTTGGGCCCGAGCTGAAGGAGAACCTGTCAGAGAAAAGGAAATGAGATCTCAGAAAAATTATATATTATTTACAACTTTCAAACACATTCTGAAAAAAAAAATCTTTTCTGTTTAGATAGGTAAAGATTTCTAGAAAGGAAGGAGAGGTTTCTAATTTTGTCAAAAGCATGATATATACTATGCTATCAGCATTGGGGTTTTATTATTTTTATTTTTATTTTTTTCAGAATTGGGGTTTTAAATCAGCCCAGCTGGATAGCAGCTTCAGACTATAGCCTGGGTGATGTTATATGATGTTATATGTGAGTGCTAATGAAAAGTTTGCCAGAAACATGAATTGTAAAAGGCCATCAAATTATTACAGTGTAGGAGAAAATCGTAATGAGAATTCCAACATATAATGTCCAAATAATTCATTTTTCTGAAGTCTTTTAAAAATTTTCTTACACAATTTGCACAGACTATCTAAGGTGGTAGAAAATAGATGAAAAATCAAAATGACCGCTGAGAATTTACAACAGTTAATTAAGGAAATCCGAGCCTCCTTTTTTCTTTGACGTTTGAATCTCTCATTCATGTTCCAGTAGTTGAGTTTTCCATAGAATGAGGACATATATTTAGGTCAGGACTCATTGGCATATTCCTTGGGATATCTTGATCCAGCATTTTCTCTAGGAAGAAACACTCTTTGATTTGGGAACCAGAAGGCCTTCTAGTCCAGGTGCCACCTGCAGACCAGCTCCCACTTAGTCATTTGACTAAGTCAGTAAGTCAGTAACTTATGAAGTCAGTAATTTTCCAGACTTTGAGTGAGTTACTTACCATCATTCTACCTCAGTTTTTTCATCTATAAAATAGAGACAATCGTAATATATCTCAAGGTCATTTTGAGGCAAAAATAAGTAAATATAAGGCAAGTGCTTAGAATAGAGCCCGGCACATAGAAAATATCCCTAGAGAATATTTTTATTGTCAAATGTGGTTATTTTGAGGGTAATACAGTGGAAAATAGATAAAAGAACTTTGAGAATTTAAAATCCCTATACAAATTCAGAGAGATATTATTTGTCTCCATGATGACCTCAGTATTTGCGAAGTTCTTTCCCATTCTGGGCCACTTGCCATACTTCATTTACACTTGCCTGTGTGAGGTGTGGATTACTTTCTAGGGTGCTCCATTTATCACAAACTAGACATGCTCTGAGGCAAAGCCGTTTAAGTATTAACTGGTTAGAAAATAAAATAACTTTGAATTTTCTAAGCTATACCTTTACTTGGAATTTGAACTTTGCTGAATTTCTAAGTAAGGGGGTAAAAAACTACTCTCTTCTCTTCTTAGAGTCACAGTGTTCATAGGCAAGTTGAAAAAAATAAATAAAAATTATAATTCTGAGGGGGAAAAGGTTTTTTTTTAATTATCTACATTAATCAGATTTCATGGATGTTGTCTTAATTATCACTTTGTCTCTGCAGAGAATGAAGCAGATTTTGAACATGCCTTTTTTTTCCTTAAAATATATTGGCCATTATATTTAACAGGCTTTGAGGTTTTTTTTTTTTTTTTAAATAGAGATTATTAATTGTGAAGTTATTTTGATGTTCAGCAGGCAAAGGAAACACAGTACTTTGTGTAAACAGAGGTTACTATGGAGTCTTTGAAGTCTAAATTATTCAATTATTTGCCTAAGGACAAATTTCTTGACTGTTTAGGTTTCCTCTGGCCTGTAATAAACTACAGTGGTGAGACTAACACAAAAACATCCTATGTATGAAACATTTGGGTCCTGTTTGCAAAGCATGTTTGATCCAAATTGTCAGGCCTACCTTTGAGTTACATTGAAGAATTAGGGAACTTTCATCCCATTTTCTCCTCCTGTAGGGGTCTAATTGGCTTATGGTTGATAAAGACAGATGCATGTTTATGGGAAAGGTATACATTCATTTTGCTTAAGTTTGAAATGATCGCTTGTCTCTGGAACTGGCACTGGGACCAAAGAATGTTTATTACTTCCATGTTTTTGACATGGAAATGGTTCTGAAAGATATTCAGTGAGTTTTATGTTCAGTTCTATTCTGTAGCTTATTTGAACCCCAACCAAGGTGACTTGGTTTTGTTAAGGCCAAAGGGACCTGCCTTACAGAGTCATCTGTTTTTATAGCTGTTTTGTTTTTTTCTCTCTCTTTCTTTTTTTTATCCAAAAGCAGCTACCTTGAGGACAAAAGCTCCTTTTGCATAGTAAAAGACAACTATTACTGATCTTAGCAAATGATCTTACCAAGGACATGGGCAGGAACATATGTGTTTTCAGACACAAGTTATGCCTTACACCGGCTCCACTTGTATTACTGGTCAGGCAGATTTGGGGGCCCTTGGACAGGGTTGCCTTGGGAAGGTGGAAAGACAACTGATGGTTTATAACTTAGAAAGAGCTCGGGACTCCAGTCTAGAAGTTTTTGTTTTTGTTTTTTATTTTACCTGTGTGTGCCAGGTGGGAAGTATAATGTGTTTCCTGCTGCGGGGATGGGGAGAACGGTGTCCCACCTCTGTGGAGAAGGTAGAAAGCATCTGATTGGCACATGTGATTCGAAAGGGTCACAGGTCCAACTCCACATTTACTTTTCCAGATCCTTCCCTTTGCGCTGAGCTCCGATCCTGCCCCCCTCTCACACTCTGGGGACTATAGAAGCTGCAGGAAGGAAGTTGTCACTCCTTATGCCCTTTACTCTTCCTGTACTCCCAGGCTGACATCTGTCAGGTGGGTCTGGGAGCTCCCTGCAATCACATTTATATTTAGCAGCTTGCTTGGCAGTGACTTCTCAGGGCCTGGGCTCCTGTATGAAGTACTGGCCGTCATAACTGCAGCTCCCGTTGACCCCTGTGCACAGAGACATAGGACCCCATAGCCCCAGACCGTAGAACCCAAAGAAAGCTCTGGTTGACCTCTGCTGTTGAGCAGCTGCTCCTCGCACCAGTCACTGTGGCAACTGGGCTCTGTTTATGGACATGAACGAGGCCCTCAAGCCCGGAGCATTCACACCATGGACAGAGCTCCCCCTGGAAATACGCTGCCTGCCAGATTGCCAGGGCTAAACCAAAACAAAGACGTACCAAACAAAAGTAGCCAGGGGAGTGTTCTGCCCTTAGGGGACACGTCCCATGGCCTAATTGCCCCAGTATCCTCCTTTACCAAGCAGAGCTATGTCTGGGTGAGGTTATCTTAGTTATGTCAGAGAAAGAGGGAGCCAAAGATCCTGGTACTTGTATGGGCGGTGTTTTGAGCGCAGGCCTGGACTCGAGCTGTGGGTTTAGAAAGAAGCTGTGTTCAGTACCAAGGATCTGACATTTTGAAAATCTTATTTTAGGTTCTGCTTGTATGTAAAGTGCAAAGCTATTTTTGCATCTGTACCTTAAGAATGGACCCATGTCTGGAAACTGAGTTTGGAGCTTGTCCTCTTAGAGTCCTTGCTTTCACAGTGATGGTCCTTTGTGTCCAAAGCACCCTTGGTTGTTGTAAGTCCCCATGGGAAACAGTGAGCCGTGGACACATTTGAGCACACTTTGAAACCCAGAACTTCTTTGAGGGGACTCCTAGCATTCTTAGGTTTTATGATTCCGTGGATGGACTCTTCCAGCATATGTGTCCTTTGCCCTCACTTAGGTATTTCACTGAGTACGCACATAGATAAAACCGTAGTCTACATTGAATGCTCTTAGAATTTTGGAGCTAGAAGGGCTCATAGAAATCATCAAACCACACTCCTCTATTTTAAAGATGCATAAGCCAAGGCTAAATGTTACTCAACTAGTTTAGCAGGGCCAGAGCCAGTGCATGCAGCTTCCGATGCCATTCCAGAGCTCCCTTCCCCACGCCACACCTTGTCACTGTGAGTGTGCTTGGGCTGTGGGTCGGGTATCCCGGTTGGAGAGGTTGAGAGCTGAGTTGCGAACAGAACAGAGATGCTCCGGAACATGATGTGTTCAAAGAAAGAGGGACTCCTTCACATCCATGTAAGTCAGCTTTAGCTTTAAAGTTTAAAACATTCATTCACTGCATTGAGGAGGCCTTGAGGCCTCCCACCTGCTTTTCTTGATCTGATCAGATATTAAGGAATTGGAGAGTAAAGGGGAAGAAGGACCTGGGATGGGGATGCTACTGGTTGTGTGTGACTGCAGTGAGAAGAACATAGGCTTACACCAGAGTTCCTTCCCGGAAGAATTCAGATCTACCCCAGTAGCCCTTTTCTCCCTCACTTCAGCAGTATGTCCTGGAGTTTGAACAGCTGCCGCCTCTTATGCAGGTGACCCATCCAGAGGGATTCTTCGCTGTGAGAAGGGAGTGAAGCTAAGTTCACTTGCTCCTCCTTCCATACGTAGGCCCATGAAATTACTGAGTGGCTGCTACTGTTTGCTCATAATAATTCCGTATGAACTGTCCTGTTGATAAACCAAACCAAACCAGCAGTAGTTTTCCTTTACCTGAAGGTTTAAGTGAAAGTATAGCCACAAATATCCTGTTGGTTTCCATTGATCTCAGTGCTGGATGTTTGTACATTGGGCTATGGATTTGATGTTTCCATCCTGTCTTGGCTGAGATGCTTGTGTGAAATGTGAGTTTGCCATTTGACATACTCTTCTTCCTCTAGCTGGTTGGTAATGAAGCTAAAATACTGATTGGGTTCATTGATTATATTTGAGAGTTCGTCATGGGTGTGAATATTGGTATAGGTGAATCCCGTGCTTCACTCTGAGTAGTTGTCATCAGGAGAAGAAGTAAATTTTTCCAGGTTTATTCTGTAACTGTCGTGTTCTTTTAGGGAAGGGATTAGGAAGAAGATAGTTAGAATTTGCCCTGTGCTGGTGCTGTCAGGCTTTGAAAAGTAGACCTCGGGGTGAACTGAAAAGCCAGTACCCTGGACTAGATGAAGCCATTTACCAAAATAATGTTCTGGACAGTCTGGCAATGAACTGGTTTCTCTAGTATCTATTCACAGTTAGTCAGTGAGGTTAATAACAAGTTAGCTGAGAGTCAGTGCCTGCACTGGCCTTTACCCACTTGCATTCTGGACAAGGGTCAGAGAAACCGAATAGATTTATTCATTCAGTAAGCAGTGAATAACAGCAGCCTTAGCTATAAACCAACTCTTTTCAGCTTTTTGATGACACGTACTATTATTATTGTTAACGGGTTGACCAAAAAGTGAACGTGGAAGGGTAAAGGCTTTGTTCCTCTCTGTCTAACACTCAGATATTCTCTCCTAGTTTTCTGTTGTCATTTAGTAAACATTTATCTGCCTGCTGTGTGCCTACATTCATTACTCTTAGTTAATGAATGATCTTATGCAGCAGGCATACAAAGAAGCCTTAAGAAGGGGAGGATAATTGGGATCTTTTGTGTCTCTGCCTGCTCATCCTTTGGTGTCTTCAATCAGGGAAAGGAAGTAGAAGTCAACTTAAATTAGTTAACTTTGGTAATAGCAGTTTTAGAAAAGGTTTGGTTAAGGAAATTGAAACTATTGACAAATAGGAGGTTTGGGGATTATTGCTGGAGTATTTTTTTATTCCTTCTAGCCCAGGGACTTTGTCTCAGTTACCACTGATAATGGACCCTTTTTATGTTTAACTATCTTGTCAGTAAGTCACTGACACATGCTGAGAATAGAATCCAGTACCATTCCATGTTGTAATCACCAGTCCATACACGCCCCACTGGTTCTGTTGTTATGATTGTTGCTACGGTGCTTAACATCAAATGCCAGCCGTTTGCCCGGCACTTTACGTTACACCTGTAGATTTTCTGCCCCAAGCAGCTTACCTTCCTAGAAGCATGTAGTACCTTTTCCACATTGGCACCACAATGTGGTAGAGGGCAAGGGGCAGAAACCTTCCCTCAGTGGTCCTTGCTTGAATCAATAAAGGGAACTATATCTGTTTTAATGGGGAAGGCTTTTATTTAGGTAACTTTTTTTTTTCTGTTAAATTCTGCATTTAAAAATATTTAGGGTTGAGTGTAACAAGAAACAGACCAACAACTCTGTTCATTGTTTTCTGTTCTTTCAGAACATGTGACTTGCAATGGTTGACGATGTGGTAGTCTCTGAGGGAGGAAATGAAACAGAGATTTAGCCTCTAGTCTCCGCTCTGTAGATGCTTCCTGACCAGTGAAGGAAGAGAAAGTATCAGTTGACATTATCACGAGTTTTTTAAACTTAATGGTAGAATGGAGAAAATGGAAACTTGAACTAATTTCATTCAGTTCTTAGGTTGTTTTGTCTCTCCACTCTACTGGCCATATGGTCATCTTGACTGAAGATGGGTCTGCTAATGGTTTTAGGAATGACCTTCATTATGTCTTAGGGCTGTGGACGTGTTCATAGTTCCAGGAAGACCGATAACTGCCTTCAGCTTTCTTAAGAGTGAGAGATCCCTTTCCCCCAAACTAACAGCATGCCTCTCTTTGCATTCATTGGCTAAGTTGACTTAGCCCTGCCCATCCTTGAAGCAGTCACTGGCGGAGAGTAAAGGAGTTGCTATGATTGGTTTAGACAGATCTGCTGAAAATCAATCACACTGCTCACCAGAGGGGCCTCTTGCCAATGTAAATGTGAGCAGACCTTGCTGTATAAGAATTGTCTGCAAATGTGGTACTACACTATGTACCCGCTTCTCCTCACTCCTAGAGTACAGCTTTTTAAGGCTAGCTCTGTCTTACTTAATATTTGTGGCCACCATACCTAGCACATTGTAGGGACTTAATATGGGTTTGAACGAAGTGAATGAAACAAATTCCTTTGTGTTTAACTGTTATCAAACATTCCTTGAAATAAGTGGACCATTGACATCCAATTGTTCATTAAATATTTTATAACAGCTTTATTGAGATATAAGTCACATACCATATAATTCACTCAAAGTGTACAGTTTAATGGTTTTTAGTATGTTCACAGATTGCGTAACCACCACTGCAATCAATTTTAGAACATTTTCATCAACCCAAAAAGAAACTCCATATCTGTTAGCAGTAACTGCCCATTCTTCGCTCCCCCCAGACCCTGCCAACTACTAATCTACTTTCCATTGCTGTGGATTTGCCTGTCCTGGACATCTCATATAAAAGGAATCACACAATATGTGACCTTTTGTACCTGGCTTCTCTTACTTAGCATAATGTTTTCAGTGTTTGTCCATGTCGTAGTATGTATCACTACTTCATTTCTTTTTATGACTAAATAATATCCCTTATTATGTATATACTACATTTTATTAATCCATTATCAATTGATGGACATTTGTGTTACCAGTTTGGGGCTATTATAAATAATGTGAATAATGCTGCTGTGAACATTTGTGCACAAGTTTTTGTGTGGGCATGTTTTTATTTCTCTTGGGAATATATACCTAAGAGTAGAATAGCTGGATTATATGGTAGGTAATTCTATGTCTAACCTTTTGAGGAACTGCCAAACTATTTTCCAAGGTGGTTGTACCATTATACACTCAAAGCATAACCTCTACAGTTATGATGGTTCTAGGTTCTCCACATTCTTGCCAACCCTTGTTGTCTGTTGTTGTTTTTTATTAGAGCCTTCCTAGTAGACATCACGTGGTTTCTCATTGAGGGGGTGCATCAATTAAAAAAAAATGTTTAATTGGATGTGTCAGAAGCTCTCTGTTAGGTGTGAAGACATAGAGATGAGTAAACTTTGAACCTTTCCACTTTTCTAGCCTCTTCTCTTTCACATCCTTCCTCTTAATTTATGTTTCAAAAACACTAAATGATTTTGTAGTCTCCACACTATCATGTTGTTTCTTATCTCTAGGTCCCTGCTTGTGCTCTTTCCTCTACTTAAAATGTGCAAATTAATACTAATTATGTTACTGGTTAACTCTTACACAACCAGTAAATCATAGAGCTGGCAGTCTGGTACCAGACTGTGTTCTTAAAGATTGTACTATATGTTTTTTTCTTTTAAAATCAGTTTTATTAGAATACAGTTTACATAGATTAAATTGCACACTTTTTAAGGGTACAGTCTGATAAGTTTTGATTGACATATATATCTATAATCACTATTGTGATCAAGATAAAGAAGATGTACATATTTTTCTATCACCTCCCTCCAAATTCTTTTGTGCCCCTTTGTAGTCAGTGTTCCTGGTCCCAGGTACTTAGTAATCTGCTTTCTGTCACTATTAGATTAGCCTTGCCTATTCCAGAATTTCATGTACTTTTTTGTGCCTGGCTCCTTTTGTTCAGCAGGATGTTTTTGAGAGTCAACAACCAGGTCGTTGCCTGTGTCAGTAATTTATTCCCTTTTGACTCGGAGTATGTCCCATTGCATGGATGCCCCAATTTGGTTTTTCAGCCCTGTTGATGGACATTTGGGTTGTTTCCTTTGAATATTGTGAAAGAATGGTAATGAACATTTGTAAATATATCTTTTTTAGTGACATATGTTCTCATTTTTTTGAGAGGGAGGTGAATATGTAGGAGTCCAATAGCTGTAAGTATGTGTTTAACTTTATACAAAACTGCCACCCTGTTTTTCTATATTAGAGGTACCTGGATTGATTTTAATACAGATTTGTCTTTTCCTTTCACTTTTGCCTGGGTAACTTCAACTAATCCTTTAGAACTACCTCAGACACTGCCTACCTGGGAAGGCTTTTTTGACCCTTTCATCTTTTCCTTCTGTGAGGTGGATTAGAGAGGTTCCATATTCCCATAGCATCTTGGTTATTGAAATTGTTCACTTGCCCGTCTTTCCAATTAGACTGTGAGCTCCTTGAAGATGGAGAAGGCATTGTTATTTCTGTATCCCCAGGTTGTTGGGTGGTCTTTATTATCTAGGTAGGTGTTTAATAAATGTTTGTGAACGGGTGACTGAATTGGATATTATTTGGCTGATAAGAGAATTTATGGTCCTGTAAGGGAGGTAAAAAGCAGGCATGCAAATAAGTGTAATATAAAGTATAAATCAACAGAATTGAAGAAGAAAGTCTGTGGGAATTCAAAGAGAGAGATGGGTTTAATGGAGGGTGGGGAGGATTTGAGAAGGTTAATAGTGAGGTGAGATTTCAGCTGAGCTCCCAAAGATAGATTTAGGCTGTAGACATATTATTGTACATTGATTCTAAAGGGATTTGACTCAAACATCTGTCCCAAAAGATTGAGGAGGCTGGAAAATGAAGGCTGTGTTTGGGAAGGTCACACACTAAAATTCATCTGTTTTGTGAGGCTTTGCTATTCCCAGCCTACAGCAGGCACTAGGGGATACTGAAGTTATTTTCTATTTGGCAGTAGAGGAATATGAATACTATGTTTGTCTGTCCATCAATCAATTATTTCTCCAAATTCTAGTTTTCTAGACTGGAGGAAAAAAAGCTTTTCTAACACTCCTTTCCTCTTACTCTATGATGTGTTAACAGTCACACTAATCACTCCATTGCTAAGTCCCTGTCTAGAAGGTTGTCTGATCTCTCTAGTCCCAACCACCTGGCTGTACTATTCAGCATGTGTTTGTTCACTTTTCTCCTATAGTACATGTGCATAAATTTTTAGAGATGGAAGCTTTCAAATAATCAAATGATAGGCAATCATTTGACAGATGAGAATTGATCTTGAGACTCAGAGAGTTGCCTGGTAAATAATGGTAATAATAAAAGCTGCCATTGATTGAGCATGTAGTATGTGGCATACACTCCCCATGATAGCCCTGAAAAGTGTAGATAAGTCCCTGTTTTACAAAAGAGAACACTGAAGCAGAATCTCAGGTGGTACATGGCAGGGCCAGTAGTCAAATCCAGATATCTTCACTGCCGCATCAGGCAGGACCCCAGGTTTGCAGAGTCACTGACTGCAGAGAAGGAGGAAGTTGGGCCAGAGCCCGCAAGGAGAACAGAAGCTGTTGTCATACTGGGGTGGTTGTTTTTTGAGCTACAAAAGGTGCTGTTCCAAAATAAGACGTCCAAAGCAGAAAACTAATCAACCAGCATTGGCTTTATCAGAATTATTTGTATGATAAAGTAGGGCATATATTTTTAGTTTTTAATTATACAGATAAAACTGTTTTCGTTATACAAGTAATACTTAAAAAACATTTGCATGGTAAAGAGTTGAGTATTATAGAAAGCAGGGAGCGAAGTCACAGTTCCCATCCATCTTTCTGATCCACCTTAGGTAAGTACTATTTATAGTTAGAATTATGTAGTCAATCCTTTTTCTGTGCACTTATATACATATGTATGAACAGATACACATAGTTTTAGGGGAGTTAATAAATTGCATTATTCTTTCATATTCTGCATTTTGAAAAAAGGTTAACAACATGTCATTAAGATTTTTCTGTTAGTACAAATAGTACTATTTTAACTGCAGCATATATATTTCATGGTACAGATGTACCCTCATGAATGTTTAGGTTATTTCTTGTATTTCCCTATTGTAAATACTATGGCAGTTAACACCTATGTGTGTAACACTGTAATACCTCTACACTTATGTTGTAAAGTTATGATGTAATACAGTTGGTGTATTTACAATTGTACCAATTACAATATGGTATAATTACAGTTATAGCATTAATACCTTTACAGAGATGTTGGATTCCTCAGTTGCTACCCAAACCTAGCTGAGAAGACTGCAAACGTTTCAAAATGTTCCTGTGGGTCTGTATTATTGGACAGTCACATCCTCTGAAAAGTATTAATTGAGCATAATGATTGCTCTAGAGGTAAAAAGTTAGTAAGTGCTTAAATATGTGCTAAGTACTTTCTTATGTATTATCTTATTTAAATCTTTTAACAGTTTTATGACTGTTAAAATATACTACTATTCACCATTTATCTGAAACCAAGACTCAGAAAGATTGTGACTTGCATAAAGCGACATGGCTTCTAAGAAGTCAATTTAAAATTTGAACCCTTGTCTTCTGATTACTGAGTCAGTGTCTCTTTCCCTGTTGTTCTGAAAGTGGTCCATTCTCTTCTTAAAGACTTCAAGGAGAAAGATTATAGAAGGTAACATGTATTTGAAATAATGGAATCGTAGCATGAGTGGAGAAAGGAAGAGTGGGCATCTTCAAATTGGGAGAGTTGGTGAAGCCTCTACCCCTGTCATCAGGCTTGGAGGTGTGATTCATGACTTCAAGGGCTGTGATAGTGGCAACACTGAGAATCATTGGTGCCCTGACAACAATGTCCTGCTGTTGTTAGCTGTGGATTTATGTGTATCACGCTAAGAAAAATAAATCACTGCCAGCAAAGGCTATATGTTTAGATGCACCCTATTCTTGGAGGCCCGCTCCCAACAGGAGAATGGCCCTCAGTGAAGGAATTATCTCAGCTTCCTTTAAATTTTAATTTCTATATGTATCAAAGGGTTATTTTCAGCCTGTAGAATGGCTCTTTAAGAAGTGGCTCCTTTTACAGGGACAGTGGAGTTAGATGATGGCTGAGACTTGTTCGAGCTCTTCCTGGACCCTTTGTTTGTAGATCCCCTGAAGTAGGTGTGAGCCTTTTCCCCAGAGGCAGAATTTCAGTAGTTTGGACAGAGGAATCACTTCTACTCCCTGGCAAACTGACCTATGTTCATGGATCGTAGGAGGATCTTGTTGGCAGTAAAATAATAAAAAAAATGTAAAAATAAGTTATCAAATGTGTTTGAGAAAGAAAACTAAGAAACTCTGAAAACAACAGATCACAAACCCATAATAAGAGTAAATGGCATTCTTATAATTAATGTGTCAGCATTTTTAACAGATGTGTACTCAAGTGTGCGGTGATGCAGTATGTATATAAAAGTCAAAAGCACAAATGTAGTTAATGTTTACATTAAACCTCCCATCTCCAAAACACACACATAAAAGGTCCCACTTGTGTATGTGTAATTACATCTCTGAATACTCCCTTGGTCCCTTTTTTCCCCTCCTTTCCCCAAACACATATTTTGGTTACTTCCCTAAAGATACATGATATATATGAGGGAACATACTCAATTGACTCACACCTCTCTGAGTAGTATATAAAGTGCAATGTTTTGAAACACCAGGGACACAGGTCTACCGGGAATCTTAAATGCTGGTTCTCAGCCACAACTGTGCTGGAATGAAAATAGAAAACAATGAGGCATGTGCAGAGTCAGCTTTTCTTTGTGTCTCAGCTCAGCAGTTTTCCTGCTGTCCTAAACTTTTCTTTAAAAAAAAAAAAAAAAAGGCCAAGGGAAAAAGGAGAAAATGATCCAGTTAAAAAATTTTCACAGTGAAGAGTGAAAATATAAAATAGCAGCTAGAGCTGTGGGGACACTAATAAAACATCAAAATTGAGTTCATGGTGAAAAATCTCACGTACACACAACACAGTGCACACCTTGCCACACACACAAATGCAAATGCGGTCATGGATTTCTGTGGCTCTGTGGTACAAGTTGTACCTCGTTATCGTGAAGCACAGATTTTATTTTTGCTTCTGCTGCCCGCTTGCTGTGGAACCTTGGCAATGTCAATCAAATAATTCCATTTAACAAATATTTTTGAATGCTTAAATTCTCTTCAACAACTATTTATGTATGAGTCCCTATCTAGGTGCTGTGGAAGATTAATAAGAAAACACTTTTCTCTGACTTTAATAATGCTTAGGTGCTGGAGGAGGTCATGAAGACCACACTCACCTTTGCAGCTTGGTGCTATGATGTGTGCCCATGAGAGAGGAACCCGCCTGCTGCAGGAATTCAGAGGAAAGGGCAAGTTTATGTGTAGCTGTAGAGGCAGTGAAGACCATCGAGGTGGGCTTTAAAGTCTGGGTGGGCTTTCAGCACGTTATAGACAGGGAATGAAGATTAGGTGCCAGAGCTGGGGAAGCATGAAGCCTTTCTAGACAACCAGGCCCCAGAAGAAAGTGGAGCTCTGTTGTGGTAGGTGCTGATCGCCAAGCTAAACTGTCCCTTAATTTCTCTGGGCCTCAGTTTCCTCATCTGCAAAAAAAAGACAGTTGAGATTTCTTTTTTGTTTCAGTGTACCATAGAAAGAAAGAGAGTATTATGTTTGTAGTGTAGGCATGCAAATTGCATTGGTCTTATGCCTCAGTGGTTGAAAACAATTACGTTTTTAGCCCTTTATGAAAAGTAGACATCAGAAAGCTTTCTCTCCTGGCTCCACCCTACCTTTCATATTTTCCCATCTTTTGTTAATACTTTTAACTATAAGAAGGATTTGCAGAAACTTGTTTGGTAAATAGGGAAAAAAAACCCCTAAGTGATGTCATGACTTTTTCATGAATGGTACAGGAATCCAAATTTACATACTGTAGTTTAATTGAAAGCTTAATTAATAAAGTATTATTTTAAATATCTGTAGATGCATCTGTAAGAGGAGAAAAGCCAAGACACAGGAGATGTGAACATAAACTACATTCACATTTTTTCCTTGTTATCAGTAACATCCTTCAGAAAGTACTGATTAAAACTGAAGGCTGTTTCCAGTTCTTGATTTACTTGCTTCATAGCGTACCAAGTCAAGGCTGAGCTGGGGCCACCTTCCAGAAAGCACAGACTTCCTTTCTGATGGGAAATAATCCGTATTTTGTTTGACCTTCAGAATATTCATGGCCTTGCTGGAATACATGGGTCAACATTTGTCCTGGCAAGGCCAGGGCAGTTTAAGATTGGTGTCCACAGGGGTTGCTTTATGGGTAGTTAAAAGCAGCGGGAGTAAGGTGACTATAGTAATTTAGATATTTGTGTACTTTCCGGCTTAAAAATCAAGCGAGTGATTTAAAACAGGCAATATTTGAAAACAAACAAACAAAAAACCACTTCCTACAGTTCCTATTTGTCTAAACCTTTGAGAACCTTGTCAAGGTCAGAGTGTTCTTTTGCAAGTGACCTTGTCATGAAGAGGGGATTACATCTCGTTTATTATACCATGCTAATACCTGCAATCCCATTCCAAAGTTTGTCAAATGACCTTGGAAAGTGCAATTCTCATGCCTTTTGAAAAACATTTTCTTTATCATGTTTTGTAAAAATATCGTCAGATGGCTACGGATTTGCATAACTGGAGTTAGGCCTTGTGGTAGTTCCCTCTCCCCCCCAATCTGGCCAGAAGTAGAATCCAAAGCCTAAGGTAGAGTTAAAAATTATTGTTCTTATTTTAAAGCAAGTATATAACTAGAGTTCTTATTGTATACTGGGTTCTTAAGTTCTTAGTGAGGCCAGTAATTCTCCACTCCTTAGGGCCACAGTTTGGTTCTGTCAACTGTGTAGTTGCAGAAATGATAAATGATAAGGTACTTAGGGATTAGATGAATTCATGTGTGGTGACATGAGGATGTTTTCTTTAATAAGAATATCCTTTATATGGAAGTAATTGAAAATAGTCATATCCTTATACAGTTAAAATCCTGTATTACTTTAGGGGGAAAAAAGTAAAATAAGTATTTGATATCCTGATCGTGTAAAGGGATATAAAAGAATGCATGTCATTTAATTTCTTAATGCTTCATTTTGCTTTTGATGTGCTCCCACTAGGTTAAAGTTACACTTGAATGTTAACACTTATCATGTGAGTCTGTAGTTTCAGTTGAGGCCAGTAGATGGGAACCACAATCTCTAGTGATTTTCAAAATGCACAGTCCCTAAAGATGAAGAGAGCCCACAACTGAAACAGGTGGCATGGTCAATTTAAGTGAACATTTAGGAATCCAGGAAGAATCTGCACTACCTAATCACTGTCAGGAGTGATTCCAGCACCACTGCTGTGCCACAGCCCATGTTGTTGGCTGTTAATTGTATGTTTGTTTGCTGTTCACTCAATTACAAAAGTGAAATACTGACTGATAAAAAATAGTTATAAAAGAATATGTTATACAGAGTCGTTTAGTCCAAATTTATATGTATTTGCTAACTGCAGTTGAGAAAACAGGAGTGGTAAGTGAAGCTCAAAGGTTAGGCATGAAAAATAATTGAGAAAAATGAGTAGAAAGAAAGAAAAATTGATGTTTTGATAATCTTTGTCAAATGTTTTCTCAAAGACCAGCCTCAGATTTAAAGTATTATGCAGATGTAGGTTTTGGCCTCCAGTAGTTTTCTGATAGGAATTCAGCCTTGAGTTGAACTTTGAGATAGGTTATTTTCTTTGCTTTTTTTCTTTTTAATTACTAAGCGACCAATCTGTTGTAGTTTGTTGATCTATTTTCTCCTCTTACTCTCCTTCTATTGCTTTCTGCATGAGCTGCTGTTTATTCTGGAATGCTGGGCATCCACATGCAGAATTAGGGTTTGCCTGCCTTTGTCTTAACCAGAAATGGAAAAAATCTGACCCAGTATTTTAATTCACAGTTTAAGTGGACTCAAAGGGATTCTAATCCCCAGTTATTTGCTATAAATTCTAATTTATAACGCTCCATTTCTTTGCGTAATTAATATGCTAGTTCCCACTGTGGAGGCATCTCCACTCTGTCCTTGCTTGTCTTCTTCCTTAAGGGGTTTAAGAAAGGTCTGATCACAGCCAGCTTCTTTCCTTTTCAGTTGATTTTGTGACACAAAGTCCAAACTTTTTGTTAGGCAAATCCAATTCATTAATTTCTTCTATAGGTATCTCACTTTTAAGATTATACAGTAGTGGTCCCCAACATTTTCGGCACCAGGGACTGGTGCTCCTTTGAGGATCTAATGTCTGATGATTTGAGGTGGAGCTGAGGCTGTGATGCTAGCGCCGGGGAGTGGCTACAAATATAGGTGAAGCTTTGCTCGCTGGCCGGCCGCTCGCCTCCTCCTGTACTGGTCCACGACCCAGGGGTTGAGGACCGCTGTTATAGAATACTCTGCTATCCATTACTTTAGTTTATTTTGGCAAGATAGGTAGTATTAGCCCAGTTTATTGGTGAGGGAACCAAATGAGGTGGCCTAGGTCAAGTTTGTGGCAGATCTGAGACTAGAACCCAAGTCTTAAAATTGCAGGTTCACCCTTCTTCCCTCTATGTTCCTAGGGTCTGTATTATAAGTGGTGAGATTCTTTTTGGAGGGAGTGGGGAGTGGGTTGGGTGGTGAGGAGGAACAAGATTCTTTTCTATTGTTTATTTATATATTTATTGGTAATACTTTCATATTTATATGGAGCTTCGCAATTTAATAAAAAAAAAAATTTCAAATGCATGATCTCATTCATCTTTCTAACAGCCCTGGGCATTAGGTAGAACAAGTAACATCTCCATTTTAAAGATGAGAAAACAGGCTCAGGGAAGTGATAGGTTATTAGGATTTGGAGCCCTAGCCAGACAGGGCTGGACTAAGACCAAACTGAATGGAATGAGCTTTTCTTTTCTGTAACATACATGGAGCCCCTATTGTGTGTCAGTTGATGTGTTAGATGTTGTGGGTTCAGAAATACTTATTTTAAAATTAGTCATGGTATAGAAATTTTTAGAGCTGGGGAGCGGTGCTGCGGGTTGAGGAAATCATTTCTCTAGCATGGAGGAGGTGGTAAATTTGGAGGACTTTATGTTATAGAACTGTAGCCAGATACGTGTTTATTTTTGTGAGTGCCTGTTTTATTTGCTGGTTTATTCATTCCTATGCATTAGGATAGAAAAATAAATAGAGTTCTCTTTTGGCTCTCTGAAATAGTTTTTATATTTTCTGGAATTTCCTCACTTATTGTCCTTAATATTCCAAAGTTTTATTATGACTCATTTTGGCCATACCATAATAGAATAAGTAGGTGTAGGCCTGTTTGAAGAGGTTCATTAAGTAATTTGGGGGAAATATATTTTTGAAGCCTGTAAATGTTAATTTTTTTCTTAGTTTTGAGATTTGTTTCATGGGTGTCAGTTCTGCATATTCTTGTATATTTTGGATGGGAGAGGGTGAAAAGTTAGGAATTCAGCAAGCATAGTTTAATTTTTATCTTTGGCTCAAGTACATAGTTTTACCATAAACTACTGAAAGTTTCCTGTTCTTATTTGATAAAAAAGTGCACTTCCATTCATTGTTTCCATGCAACTTCCTATACTTTTTACAGTAAAAAAGGTTGAAATCTAGGATAAATTATGAGTTATCTCTGAGGTAAAGAAATTGTTTCATTTTAGAAAAGAGCTTTAAAAACTGAGCCTCCCTGACTCTGTGAAACTGCAACAGTCCTCACGATGTGCCTTTCTTTACATAATCATGATTTGCAGAATGTAGTCTGGCTGGTACATATAAACAGGAGAAGGCAGGGAAGATTCCCATGTCATGACTTGATTTTAGAAAGCTGTAGATGTTATCATTGCATGGTAGAGGGGCTTTTTGAGTGGCCTTATTGAATGCTTTCTTTGTGAAATGGCACTGTCCAGCCTGCAGCCTGCCCTGCACTATGTTGGACACAGCCGATCATTGGTACTGACCCAAAACAGGGACTACTGATTTCCATGACGGTGCCTGCTAGCGCTGATGGGAGAGTGAAGACAGGAAGGAATGGTGATTACAAGTTCCACTGAGGAACTACAGTGGAAGAAGGTGCAGATGATGCCAAACTGTAATTAATCTGGGATATGCAGGTTAAATATCTCTTCATCCTGAAAAATAAAAAAGAGGGGGAGACACCATGAGACCTTTTTTCTAGATTTAAATATATAGGTCTAGATATAATGACCTAGTCATAAATTTGCTTTCTCCTCTTCTTGAAAAGATAAACTTTCTAAAATGCTTGAAGCCTTATGGTGACAGGAGAGTAGAGCTTTTAGCACAATTTTTGTGTTCACTGAATTCCCAATAGTTCACCTTATGCACCTTAAGCAATGTATAAGCTTCACTTTCTTTAATGGCTTGTCATTCAAATTAGATTAGTATAGACACTGTTGCTAATATTAGCCACAACGTTTGGTGAGTTACAAGAAAGGTAGCTGTCAAGAGTTTATATAGATTACTCTGTAGGCAGGAAGGTCCTCATCGAGCTTGTTAACTTAGAATTGAAGGTGAAAGATGGCATGTGATGGCCTTGAGGCAGAGACACAGGCCTGTATCCAGAGTTGAGAAAAATGGAAGTAGAGAAAGTACAGGCAAAACTGTAAAACATAGAAAGATGGGACCATCTGTTATAGAGATAAAAACTGAAATGCCAACTTTAATAATCTGTAATTAGTATTCATAATGATGGCCCTAGGTCCTCAAAAAATTTAGTAAGTGATATATTGGGTGCTCGAAATATTTAAGATGGCCAAGAAATAATTATGTATGTAATATGTTTTAAGTAAATTTCTCTTTAAAATGACTAAAGTTACTTTCTTTGTTGAAAAGAGTAAAGTCTTACTTATTTGGAAGATCTGCTTATGTGAGATACCTTGTTATAAGTCAATGCTGAATAAATGAGATGTTTATTGTATGGTGGTAAGGTGGTTCTTTGGGCCAGATGAAGTAAGGTGGGAAGAAGGGGATATGATATAAAATACTGAGAGGAGTTAATTATTACTTTAAATAATGGATTAGTGTAGCTTTGGTACAATTTTCTGTACAAAGCTTGAAATAAAGCCTTTTTTGTTTTAGAAATTGGCATGCAAATAAAATTGGATTTTATTTTCAAATTGACCATTTGAAAGCATTAAAATTTGTATCTATGTGAGAAAAGGTGAATTCTGACCCCCTGACAGAGAGGTTTCCAAACGTTCACTTGGGAGGAAAAGAGAGGAGCTAGTTGACCTAGAGTGGAAAAACACTGAAGAAAAGCTTTCTCCAAAATAACACACAGATTTCAGAAAAACAGAAATTGCTTTGATTGAATGTGACAAACTTAAAAAAAAAAAAGTTGAGCTTTGAAACATCATATGACACATCTCTTTTGAAAGGTTGCTTTGTCAGGTACAGATGTGTGTTTTACAGTAGTTTACTGTGTGTGAAGTTTTGTCATGAGCATGCTCAGTAGATGTTTTTCTGAACAGGTATCTCATTTATCCCAGTTTTAAATTTTTTGAGAGAGTTTATTAAACATCAGTACATTAATTTATTTTATATGTATCTTTAGGTTAAATACAATTTGATTGAATCAAACCCCTTCTTTCTAGCCTTTTATTAAACTGATACCTCTGTTTAGGTTTTATCCTTTCAAAAGTTGCTTATTGACCCAGTAGAGCAAAATCTAAAACTTTTCATTTATTGAATGGCTTATTTTTAACAATCAAGATCACAAAATCCCCCAAATGCCTTCAGCAAGCTAATGCCACTTTGTTTTTTGTTATCATACCTACATTAAGGCAAATTATTTGTTTAGAAAGTAATAATAAAAAAATTCTTCCAATTCTAGAAAAGGAGTTTTGGTGCATATCAGAGAATTACTTGGAACTCTGAATGAAATTCACTGTAGAGTATATTCTCTCTATTTTTAATGAGGGCATATAAGAAAAGTTATGTACCTATGCTTTTTGTAAAATAACTCTTGAAATCAAAGATCATTGTATTACTATGGGCATCTTACATTCAGACTTAAATTTTTTTTTCCTTATCCAAAGAGCCAATTTGTTTCCTTTTTATAAGATCTAGTAAACATCACATTTTTTCTTTTACCTTGGCTGCTGGGAAGCTCAGGACTAAGGGTACTCAAATGAAGTAAATTGCTTTAGCTACATTCTTCTGTAGATTTTTTTTTGCCATAGCCACTTTTTAATTGATTGGGAGCTGAAGTGGGTTTTCTGGGCCTGTTTTTTGTTTATTTTTTATTACAAGCCCTTCAATCTCCTTTCTAGAAGTAGTTGAGTATATAAATCATAAAGGAATATATAGTATGACATTTTAGTTGGATCAGCAATTTTCTAGGAGTGCCCACGAAAACTGGGGACCCTCGTCAGACCTGTCTTGGTACATTAAGTTTGCCCCTCTAGGACTGGATGCCATAGCAGAACTTGTCTGAAAACTAGGAAGAATTGGAAGGGAAGGCCTTTTTAGCAACAGTTTATAGAGGTCTCTGAAACCTGCTGAGTGAAGGGAGGGCATTGAACTACATGGAACCAAGATACCTTTTTAAGCTCTAATATTTTGATTTCTAATGTGAAAGGAGGTTGAGATAGGTTAAAAAGTATTTTTTTTTCAGAACACATTCCATAGTTGCAGAGATAGTAATAATAATAGTTATATGATAATTCAAATGAGTTAATCCTACAAATAGTCTTATGGGTCAGATGCTATCATTATCTCCATTGTATAGATGAAGAACCAGAGACACAGAGCAGTCAAATAACTGCCCCAGGTTACAGAGCTAAAGTGTGGCAGGGCTGAGATATAAACCTAGGTGACTTGCTCCATGGTCCCTAGAGAATTAGGGTTTAAGTTGTTTGAGGCATTTATCACTCAGCAAGTGTTTGTGAATACCTGCTGCATGTCAGGCACTGTGCCAAGTGCCAGGAGAGATAGAGGATAAGCAAAAGTAACATGTCCTCGTGGTGTTTCCAATTAAGTAGAAAACACACAAAGATATGCCTAAATAAATGAAATAATAAATTTGTAACTAAAAGCTGATGTTGGTTATAATGGCAAGTATAATAGGCATAACAGGTTTATGGAGTCTGTGAATTTAATCAGGTACAAAGATGTGGTTCAGGGCCAGGGCAACTTAGCTGGGCACAGTCCTTCTGTCTTTCCATGAGCCAGTGTTGCCCAGTCCACTCTGAGTCCTATCAGTGGCGCTGCCTGAGTGGCCCAAAATAACCACTGTGAACCCTGGAAATACCAGCTCCATAGATTCTCCTCAGCCTTTTACCTTTATGGTGAAAGGACTAAGAACACACTAGTTATTCATAGATTTCTCTACAAACTATCATCTCTTTTTCCCTCTTGACGGAAGAACCTGACCAGCAAGCTAGCTCCCTTGAAGAGGAAGGAATAGAGTGTAGTATCGTAATGGGATTTGATGTATTCATGGCCGTTTGGTAAAATTGGCATTTATGTTAAGCATTTCCTTCATTCCTTTAACAACCCAATTGTTCAATGCCCTAATTATGTATAAAAGTCTTAAATGTATTTCAGTTCATGGCCCAGTTAGTACATAGGGCTGTAATTAGTAGTATTTTGCATGGCCAAACCAAAAGTTGGTCGATTTTCCTTTTTCAATCTCTTGTCTCCTATCTATAATCAGAATCAATGGTTACAGGCTATGATTCAACTCCCCAGCAGTTGTGGTTTCCCCCTTCTGCTCTTCTAGACCATCCCTCCACTTATAGCTTCTTGTCTTTTCACTTATCCAGACCCCACATCCCAGCTTTAACCCCTCCAAGAGAATGTCCTATGCAGTGTGTTATACCTCTGTGTTTCTATGCATGCCCTTGCCTCTGTTTCTCCCATTTTTTTTCTTTGTCATCAGATACCAGCTATGTAGAGGTAAAAAAGAGAAAATTAGTTTAGTGACTATCTTAGATATAGTTGAGGTCTGAGAATGAACAAGTTTGGTGATGTCATCCTTTAGGGTTAACAAGGGACAGCTTTTCAGACCTGCAAGTCTCACTTTGCCATGTGTAGGAATTAAATTTTTTATGGGTTATGTGCCTAAATTGTGTATAATATTTTGAATTGTACCAATTAAATATTTTCCTCTTAATAAAGAGATATACTTTCACTGTTTTGTGTGTCTCCAACTCACACGGTAGGAGAAAACAGATTCCATTTTCTTCCATTCTTTAAGTCTGCAGATTTTTTTTTTGGTCTTTGTGCTGAGCCGTTTAGTCAACAATATCCCATAAATTCTAATCTCCCATAAATGAATACTGTAGCCCAGTCATTCTCAGCTTCTTTTAGATCTTGTCAGAAGGACAGGAACAGGTATACTATTTTACAGATCAAAAGTAAGCAACAAGAAAATCAGTCAAGACAGGGCCAGATTACCTCATTTCGGATTGCAAGAATTCCCTGGGGGCAGAGAATGGATTGTTCTCACCTTTGGGAGTTGTACTTCCAGAATGTGCTCAGAGAATAGGAATTTTTACTGTACATAGCTTTATTTTAAATCTTCCCAGTGGAACGCTTAGAAATAATTTTTGGGGAGTAATGGCTAGGGAGTAGTATAAGAACATCTTATCTTAGATATTTTTATTAATCATTCTAAACTCATAAAGGAAACATTTTTGTTTTCAATTGGAGAAGATGTTTTCATTCATTTACTTCTTCTCCCCGCAACACCCCAGGGAACTTTATGTCTCTAATAGTATTTGAAATTTGTAAAGAATTTGTATGTAGAATGTCTCATTTGATCTACAAGTCGAGTCTGTCATAAAATAAGAGAGAGGGAGATTATGGAAAGCTTAAAGATAAAACACAAACAACTAGGACAAGGTGGATCTGGATTTAAAATGCAACTCTCATATCTCCTGGTCCAGCGCTCCTCCTATATACCCCTGTGTCTCTAATATAAGGACTCTTTTCTTGTTCTGCCTGATTGTGACTTCTGGAACATGTTCCCTCTGCTATTTTTCACTTCAGGTTATAAAAAAACACAAAATGAAACATCACTTCCTCACAGAGCTGCCTAAATCCCCTCTGATACTTCTTGGTTATATGGTGATATCTTGCTTAGTTGGAAGAGTGAATGCCCTTTATAGCTTGGCACTTCCCAGCACTTTGAGAATTTAGATTCTTAAAGAAACTCTGCCCACTGTTTCCTTTTGAACATTTAAAAACACACTTGAACACAGGAAATTCTCCAACATGGTCCTACCATGGTTTCAACACAATCATATACCAATACGCATTGGCTTTTCGCCCAACTAGTTGGTGGTTGACTTCTTGGAAGAGGGTTGAATTGTCAAGAGGAAGGTTTGGATTTAGATATTCACTTGAAACGTGAAAGGAACTATGATAACATGCCTTAGGAGTTGTGCCGTAGAAAAATCTGGCTTTTTTTTTTTTTTCCTGAGAAATCCATATTAGAGGTTCTAGGCCTCTTTTATCTTTTTCCTGCCAGGGATGAGCTTCAACCTTAAGCCAAGTTTTATTGTTGAAAAACCCAGGTGGGGGCTGTGGTAGAGGGGCCTCTTTTGGATTTTAATGGTGGTGCATTCTGCAGCTCCATCCCCAAGGGGCTATAGCTCCAATGAGTTGTAATTTGAGATGGTATAAACATGAGCATATGTTGTGTACACTGCAGGCGCTCTTGAGCTCAGGGCCTTCCAGGTGTTTCTTCTTGGAGCTTTGCTTTTGCATCATATCCTGGTGTTTGTCACATTCCCTCTCATAAAGCTCAATTAGAGGCAGGCTGTGCTGTTGGCTGGGAGATCATCTCAGGTGCTGTTTCTTACAAGTTTCTTGCACCCCATGGGGGCAGAAGGGATTTTTCAGTTCAGGGGCAGAATAGATCCTGCAATGCCCAGTTCCACAATCTGTGGGAGTTTGTCCCTCTTTGCAGCTGACAGCATTGCAGAATTCCCTGTGGGACAATAACAGAAACCCTTATTAGCCAATGGTATTGTTAGAATAAAATCTCCCCACTGCAATGTCTTGGTCCCAGGCTATAATGTTACCCCTTGATTCCTTTTGCATCTTTACCACTTTTATTACAGCTGAACACACGCTCCTCATTAGTACCCTGGGTGATATGGGGAATCAGTATGCTGGAAATTATGTGGAATAGGTACCAGATGTTTGTGTCAACTTGGTATGCATTAGTATTTAGAAAGCTTAAGGATCACATTTATTAAATGTGAAAATTACTTACTATATCTACAATAACCACCCCTCCCCCCAATATTTTACTCCATGTTGCATGAGGTGTGATATTAATTTCTTTTGGGACAGATTAAATTTAAAGTGTGTGCAGCGAATGCATCTGTTCCCAAATGCTTTGTCTGCATAATATCAAGACTCGAGGCTGGCCTGCAGCCAGTGTGGATGTGGGGGTTCTTAACCATGACTGGAATGCCGTGTTGTAGCTGTGTCGTAGCGAAAGGATATAATGAAAGGGTGAGTCCATTTGCATTTTTTTCTTTAAGTGGAACTGGGAATTTAGACATTGATGTTATAGTCAGATCTCAGGAACATTTCCCACGTGTGGAGATAAGCAAGCATGAGTAACAAAAGATGAAGAAGATAATAAAATGAGAAATGAGCTTGTGCTTTCACGTTAAGTTTATGAAGTCTTTTGAGCCAACTGAAAGGTTTCAAGTGCGAAATAAGCAGTTTATTTTATCAAACATTAATTAATGTGTGTTTTTGGCCAATAAGTTTGTTCACCAAGTCCGGAGGTGAAGGACTGGAAAATGAAGGGTAGAAGCAATGCCTGGACATGGGAAGAACTTGGACCTGGAGTTTGAGAGATCCAGGTTTGAATTCCATCCTGCCACTTACCAGTGGCGTGTAATTTTTGGCAGGTTACTTAACCTCTCTGGGACCCAGTTTCCACTACTCTACCATGGGGGGTTTTCACACTGTCTCTATGTGGAGTTACGAGGATTAGAAACAATATGTACATACCATGTGGCCCAGAGAAGGTACAGATAACCTTACACATGAGGAATTAAACCCTGGCTTATCACAGGAGGTAGAGCCCTTGGTTCCCCCACGTTTCAGTGTTGTCCTCGGAGGCCCAGCTGCTGAACTGAGGGTCTTGCTTTGTTAAGGAAACACATGGTTTGGCCACCTGCTGAGTTTCTCAGCACAGGGTTTACTTGAAGCTGACTTCAAGTCAGTAAATGTTTTAAGTCAATAGAAGTAGCAACTTGTGGGTAAATAGAGGCCGTTGTGTCTGTCCTGGTGGCAGAGGAAGGTGTACTGAGAAGGAAATACGGAGTCTGACTTCAGGTTAGGAGGGAAGAGGACAGCTCAAGCGCAGCACAACACCCAGCAAGATTTTGAGGTCAGATGGCTTGAGTAGTCAGTGGAGAAGAATAAACTCACCTCAGACTTTGAGACCAAGAGAAAGTTAGACCTCTTTGGGAGCTACCCCCAAAGAATCTTGGACAGAGCATGTCCTCGATGCCTGGAAGAAACAGCAATTTCCATACTGGGAGGAAATAGGAATGCCACTGGAGGGAAGCCTGTATGTGCATGTCTGTCAGGAAGCGCTTTATTGAAACGTGCGCCCAGCTCTGTGGCTTGCAACAGTTTACTTCTAGGGGGAATAATATCTGTTCTACTCACTTTACAGTGTTTCTGTGAGGCTTCAGATAGTTAAGTATCTGGAAAATGCCTTTTAATTAGAAAGCAGTGGGCACGGTTAACAGGAGTGTATGTTTATGATATTGTTGCTTTCAGTCTGCATTTCTTTCTATATCATCTGTGCCTTGGTGGATCTTTACTGTGATAGAGCAGCTTTTGCTGTGCTGATCAGTATCATCACCAGAGCATGTTGCTCACTTGCTTATTGACTGTGGGGAAGAGATTTCTCAGGGAAGGAAGGGCTATGGGTTTCCAGCACTGGCCACAAGAGAAACTCCCAGCCTCCTGAGAGTGTCAGCGAGAGCCTAAACTAGCAGTTTCAGAGCTCACAGGTTACCACAAAGATGAGTCACACAGGGTTTTGAAGCATGTTCGTGGCTGCAAGGCGCTAACGCTTGGGCCCTGAGGTGGTCAAGCGAGAATCATGGTCGCCTTGCTACCTCAGGCACGGGTGGTAGAAGCTGAGGGGTAGATGACATTATTCCCAGGTGGAAGTTTTTTCTGACTGGAGACAGGTCTGACATTGTGTGGGCAGACTGCAGAAGAAGTCACTGTGAGGCAAAGGGAGAAGGTTGGGAACAGGCTGTGGCTGCAGAAGAGAGGCACGAAGGCTTGGGGCTGACCCAGGAGGTGGATGAGGCTCGGGGCATGGCATGCTGATGGGAGAGACAGAGGATTGTTGTATCACCTGGAGAAAAGGGCTTTGCCACAAGAGTGTTTGAGATGAGAGGACAAAAACAGGTTTGCATTTCTGTCTTCCGTGACATTTGAAGATGGGGAAGCCCCAGCCGAAACTTGATTCTTAGCAACCCAAAATGCCACCTTCTTTATCACATGATTGATTTTTTTCCCTTTAGTACAAGATTGAAGCTTTGGCTACTAGGTAAAGAGTAAAAGGAAGAACTCTAGGTCAAGTCTCCTATTGATGTAAAATACTTTGAACATGGATCACCTCGTGGTTCTTTCCCTTTTCCTCTCCTACCGCCCTTCCCTCCTTAATATTTGAGTGTGTGCTGTTTGCCAGACATTATGCTGGGATAAGGAATAAAGCAATAAGCAGAATGATTGGATGCCATTCTCTTGTGGTGCTGACAGTCTTTGGGTTTATGCAGACATTAAACAAGTAATTACAAAAATAATTATACGAGTCTAGCCACTTGAAGTGCAGTGAAGAGAAATAGAGAGTACAATGAGAATATCTAAAAAATGCATATCTAATGTAGGAAGAAGCTTCCTTGAGAGATCTGAAGAATGAGTAGGAGTTTGCCACACCAAGGCAGGGGAGAGGAGCAGGAATGGTGGGGGAAGTGTTCCTGGAGGAAACCTTGTATGTGGAGCCTCCAGTGAGAAGAAGGTTGGCACTTTTGATGAAGTAAAATGAAGCCAGTATCTTAATTAAAGTAGGTTAAGCTGTAAGTGTCAGAAAACTCAAAATAATATTGTCCTGAATAAGAGGAAAGTTTATATGTGTTTCATGTAAAAAGAAGCAGCCCAGAGCCTATCTAACAGGTCCAGGTTTATCAAGGGCCCAGGCAACTTCTGTTTTATTGCTTTGCCTGACTCAGGATGTTACTTCAATATTATGGCCCAAGATGGCTGCTCCAGCTCTACCTGTCACATCTGTGTTCCAGCCAACAGGAAGGTGGAAAGGGCAGAAGAACATATTTCATTCTTTTCAGCATGTATTGCATATATTACCTCTGGTTATACCTTATTAGCCAGAATTTGGTCATATGGCCATACCTAACTGCGTGCATCAGCAGGACTTCAGTGCGATGTTGCCTTATAAGTGGTTTTAGTGAGAAAGCTGGTAGCCTCTCACCATTAAGTAGGACATGATGTTAGCTATATGTTTTTGTACGTGTTCTTTATCCGTTTGAGGATGTGCCCATTTATTCCTAGTTTGTTGAGAGGTTTTTGTTGTTGTCGTTTTTGTTGTGAATGATGTTAGGTTTTGTCAAATGCTTTTTCTGTATCTATTGATAAGATCATGTGATTTTTGTTCTTTTCTTCTTTAGCCAGTTGTCATGATGGATTACATTAATTGATTTTTGAAAGTTGAACTGGCCTTGCATACCCAGGATAAATCCTACTTGGTTGTGGTGTATAATTCTTTTTATACATTGTTGGATTTGATTTGCTAATATTTTGTTGAAGATTTTTGCATCTATGTTCATAAGAGATTTTGGCCTATAGTTTTCTTTTCTTGCAATGTCTTTTTCTGGTTTTGGTATTAAGGCCATGCTGGCCTCATAGAACCAGTTAGGAAGTATTCTTTTTGCTTCTATCTTCTGAACGAGATTGCAGATAATTGCTGTAATTTTTTTCTTAAGCGTTTGGTAGAACTCACCAGTGAACCCTTCTGGGCTCAACATTTTCAAATGAAAAACTTCACCATATTGGCTTTGGTGACAGGTCTAAGTCCATGGCTTTGGATGACTGGGATAGTTAAGTTTATTGAGCTCATTTTCCTTTTCTCTAAAATGAGGATAATATTGCTTCCTTATGGTGGTGTTAGGAAAGGTATACAGTACCTAGTAGTGCCCAGCCCACAGCAAGCACTTAGTAAATGAGAGCAATTTATTATTTTATACTAGATCAGACTGACATTATGTGTTGAACTGTTGAACTCATCATTTCTTACATACCCTTGGGGATGGAGGTCGATAATTCTTGATTTTTAATTTTTTTTTTGGTCTTTTTGACTTAAGGATAGCTTAGTCATATGTTTTAACTTTTTCCTTTTTAAAATGCAGAGGAAAACAATCTGAATAAGGAACCTCAAAAACCAAACACGACTCTGGTATGTCTGATGCTCAGGGACAGACATTCTATACTGAGTGTGTTTAAAAATTGACCCCAGTGGCTCTCTGTAAAGAGCAGCTATCCCATCACTTGATCAGAGTGTGGCTGTGCATTACTTTCTCCTTTCTTTGACCTTGGACTGACTCGTAGAAGCCATGGTTGGGGCTGTAGCCCATAATGTCGGGGGTCTTCCCTGTCCTGGACTGTGGCAGGACAGAACAGAGATTCCAGGCGAGGCACACTCGTCCTCAGCACTGGGACATCCCTCTCTGTGTCCCTCATCCTCTGATTTGTTTCCAGTGAGAGTATGCTCCTACCCTCGTATGGAGATGGGTAGTGTGCTGGTTTAAGGAAAACCCTGATGGGTGATGGTGGTGCGGTCAGGAGGGGAGTCAGCAGATTGCAGGCCTTTTTGCAGATGTGTTTTGGGTAGAACTACAGGCCAGAACTACAGTTCCATTTAAGCTTTGCACTTAAATGGAACTGAAAAGTATTTTTTATGTGTGCTTAATTTATGATAATGGCAGATTCATGGCGGGAGGCTGTGAAACCTGATTGGAATGGTTTTCCAGTATGGGTAGCAATTGCCACTGCATGTTCCCATAGTTGAGTAGGAGTAGGAGGAGACTTTCTCCGGAGCTCTGGGGCATGAGATATACCAGACGTCCCACTTGGCTGGTGACAGCAGGAATGGGAGCAGCACAGGCCTCACCTGCTCATACTGTTTGCTCTGTGAGGGAGACTTCAGGGAATTGTACTTTCAGTACCTTCTGCCTGTGCTGCTGTGACATCTTCCTTCTATACCTATCTTTCTCAGAAAGCAGCTGGACACAGTACAGTAATAGAAAGGGTGGCAGTGATTATTTGAGAAGGTACATACTTCATTTCAGACCAGATAACTATTATCAGCCTAGATAATTTCCGTGAGTTCTGAAATAGACTTGGCAGGGAATCTGTTCATGGTATAGCAGTGGGAGTACAGGACTGCCTGGTTCTGAACTGCATTTGCATTTTAGACCAGAGCTGCAATTCTGGAGAGTGTCTTTGTTATGTAGAAGTCAGGAAGCGCTAATTGGAGTGCACTCAGGTTTTTTTCCAACTTCTATTTGGAGGTTGAGGTTTGGAGGACACAGTATGTTCAAGTCTCAGCCTCCCCAGCTATCAAATGGGGGTAAGACCAAGCTTACAGATGTGTCTGAGATTTATGTTTGGAAATTTCCTCCCTTTTCCTAGATGTCCCTCTATCAATCCAGCCAATGTCAAATGAAGCTAAAATGTGGTGGGGTTGTACCTCCTATCATTTTAGCAACCTGTTTTCCATATTGGTTCCTTATAGCCAAATCAAGTCCCTGGAATGATGCCTTAATTACCGATCAGGGGAAGGAGAATTTTTTTTTAAGCTCAGTGATTATTTAACAAATATTTGTTGAGACAGGCCCCATGATGGGTGCTGAGAATACAAAGATGAGTAACCCAAGGCCATCAGGGAGGCCACACTGGACTGGCAAAGGGATGTGTACACTGGTGGGTACAGTACGGAAAGTGAAACAGCAGAGACGGGCAGAGAAATTATAAGAGGATAGAGAAAGTACCTCCCTCAGTTTGAGATGTTGTGGGAGTGGAGTTAGAGTGGAAGAGGAATTTGGGTAAAGGGAACAAGTTTGAATAAACACATGGAGTTGAGGAACATCATGATATGTCTGGAGACCATTAAGCCATCTGGTGTTGCTGGAGTGCAGAGGCGTGAGGCTGGAGAGAGAGGAATGGCCTTGTGTGCCAAGCCAAGGAACTCAAGCTTTATTCATAAGGCCAGCAGTTCTCTGGGGACAGGACACGCTTGCGAAATGGGACGGGCAGGCATTTGCATTTGGAATCACCATTTAGTTTAGCACCCCTGGGTAAGGTGGAAAGTGCTTATATATAAAGTGGCTTGAAGGGCTGGATAGCTGAGACTCCTTTAAGGAAGATCTGCAGTTGTCTGGGGGCATAGACAGAGCTACAGGAGGTAAAGATGGGGAGGAATGGATGAATTTAGGATTTAAGGTCTGATTGATTAGAGAAAGAGAAAATGAGGACGTACGAGTCAATTATGACTAGGGTTATGCTTTTTTTATTTGAGGCTCTGCTCACACCTTACCTCTCTTAGGAGTATTTTTCTGACCTCTGGCCCAAACTTTGCTCTACGGCCCTGGCCCCAATCGCCTCCACTCATTTCATCTTGCTTTGTATTGTTTGAAGTTTGTTTTGCTTGCTCTGAGATGGAGAAGTAACTAAAAGGTAGGAACTGTATCTTATTTTTTTTTTGGAGGGTAACAATTTTAGGTGTTTAATATTATTTATGTATAATATTATTGGGCTTTAGCCAATTTGTTTCACTTATATCTGGGTTTCTTCTAAGAGAGGAATGAAGAATTGAACACAGATGTCAAACGGGAGGTTTCCTCCCTCCAGAGGAATACATTTATGACTTGTGCATCTAAAAGAGAATTTAAATAATCAAATACATATCAAAATCATCCAAAAGGAATTTAAGAGATTGGAGTTTTGGAAGAATAGGCTAGTTTTTTTTTCTTTTTCTCTCTTTCTTTCTTTTCTTTTTTTTCTTTTTTCTTTTTTTTCTTTTTTTTTTTTTGGCCATTTAGTCCTGGAAACAGCTTGTCTGGAGAGACCCCTCTGGTGGGCTGGCAGTGGCTTGACCATCCAGAACAAGTAATTTAACTGTGGCACAATTGATTGTGGTTTCTGAGCGGTTCCCATTTTGTGATTCCCTCTGCAGGTCCAGAGCCCAGCACCCAGTGTGAACTGTCGCCCGTCAATGCCTCCCATCCGGTCCAGGCCTTGATGGAGAGCTTTACCGTCTTGTCAGGCTGTGCCAGCAGGGGCACGACAGGGCTGCCGCAGGAGGTGCACGTCCTAAACCTCCGTGCCGCCGACCAGGGACCTGGCCAGCCGCAGAGAGAGGTAGGCACAGGTGTCAGCTTTCTACCCGTTGCCCTTCTACGTTTATAATGACATTTTTCGGAACGAAGAGTCCTTTTCTTCCATTCTGGGTCTCACAAGGATGCTCGTGTATGAACATAAGTGGGGAGTAGGACACTCTACGAATGCTTGACAGAGAAGGATTTCAAATAACAGATTGCTCTCTGGACTGGGCATCTCTAGGACTTCTTTCTCTAGAGATTTCTTGGCTTTCTAATTTTCCTGTCCCTCCCCGCATATTGGAAAGAACGTTCTTAAGAATTTCTTTTAAACATGGCTGTGAAAAAACAAAAGTAGGTGCCATTTCTCTGTTATTGTAAAATGTCTCTCCCATCTCTTCTTGTGCCTTGTCTTTCTTCTTTCTTTGCTTTGTCTTATGAACCTATCATTCTTGCAGGATGAGTCAGGGGAAATGGGAACACTCTGGAATACAGATGGTAATACTTCATACTTGCATGAAATATTATCTTATGCTATGCAGGCAGCTTCTCAAAGATGGTGGCGGTCTTGGTGGTGATGATGATGATGACTCAGTATTTATTCTGTCCTCAGCACTGTTTGAAGCACTTATACATTAACTCCATGAAGTCCTATTATTATCTTCATTTTACAGGTGATAGACAGGTGCAGAGATAACTTCCTTGCCTGAGGTCAAATGAGTTAAGAGTGTGAGTTAAAACAAACCTTAAGAGAGAAATGGACTCTTTCCTATGGCTTAGAGATGATCTAGATTGTGCGTGAATGATCATCATACTTTTTAAAAGATAACACACATTCTTTCTGTTTTTAAGCTTCTGTATGTCAGAAACGTTATCACTTAACTATTATCTCTCCAGGGAGAGAGAAACCACAAAAAATTATGATCACAGTGAAGTATAGGAAAATTAATGCACAATGGAATTTATCTTTGAGCTCTCTTCTGGTCAAGAAAGTTAGTTGCCAAAATGATTTGTTTATCTGCCTCAACCACCCTGCCTTTTTGGGGGAGTAAAAATAGGAGAGACGAGGTGTCCAGAAGGAAAAGCAAACTGATTTTAATCTTGTGACAGTGTGCAGAGTTGGCTTGTTCCAAAGGCAAATTATCTAACCTTTCCAGCTACTTTGTTAACACTCTTGGTTGCTCGCCATTGGAGCTGCAACACATATTTCAGGTCAGGTTTCTTTATCCCAGTAATATGTCTTTAATTCTTAACTTATGGGGGAGAATTTGTGGTGGGAGAACAAGGAGGAGAGGAGGAAATGCAGTTCCTATGAAGTGTTGCTGACTCCAGCAATTCTTTAGCAGCAGTAATTACTCATTTTATATATGCTTCTCAGAGGAACCACGAAAGAAGAGAAAGTTCGGGCTATTACAGAAGCAGCAACAGCAGAAAATTCTGGATGTTAAATTGTGTGGTCCTGTTGTTGACTCTGAAAATAGATTCAAAGAAGACTATCGAAGCAAAAGAAAAATACCTCAAGGAATGGCAGCGGAGGTCTCCCACAGTTGTATTTATTACGTTAGATCAAAATGGAACTCATTTTAGGACATGGCAGTGCTGAGAATACATACAATTAGCGGGCATCAGGTGACACGACGTGTTCAGAGAAGAATTAAAGAAAGGGGGGATAGTCTCTAAAACTTGTTTAAAAACCTGATCACTATTCTTCTTCCTTCAATATTTGTACAGTATGTATCTGATTTGGGGTTAGTGATTTGAAGATATTTCTGAGCATAGGCAACTGAGGGAAATTGCATTCTTTCCCTCTTTGGGGACTTTTAAGAATTAGATGGTTGTAGTCCAATCCTGTTTGACAACAAGATGTTGGGATAAGTGATCTTTGGAAATTCCATCTGGCTTCGAGCTCTCGTCGTGGGCCTCAGAGTGTTTGCTGTGTGGAGAGTGAGTGGAGAGGACATCAGAGCAGGAGGGCCATGACCAAGAGAGAATGAAAACGTTTCTTTATGGGTGGTAGGATGGGGGTGGAGATATATTAAATCTCTCTCACCTCCTTCATATATGACTGGAAAAACATTACTGCAGCCATGCAAACAGTTTTAAAAATTATTTGAACCATATGACCCAGCAATTTTACTCCTAAGTACATTGTACTCAAGAGAAATGAAAACATATGTCTACACAAAAACTTGTCCACAAATATTCATAGCAGCATTATTCATAACAGTCAAAAAGTGGAAGCAACCCGGACATCCATCCATGATGAGTGGATAAATAAATGTGGTATACGCATACACTGGAATATCATTCAGCAATAAAAATGAATGAAGTAGTGATCCAGGCTACCACATGGAGGAACCTTGAAAACGTTACACTAAGAGAAAGACAAAGAAGACAGACACAAAAGACCACATATTGTATGATTCCATTTATATGAAATGTCCCGAAGAGACAAGTTTATAGAGACAAAGTAAATTAGTGGCCACTTAGGGCTGAAGGGCAAAAGGGAGAAATGGGGGTTTCAATGCAGTGCTGATGAGTCTAGGATCTCTTTTGCGGGGGACAGATGTTCTAAAATTAAATCGGGCTGATGGTTCCACAACTGAATATACTAAATACCTTTGATAAATGTGCGTATACTGAAACCCACTGAATTGCACTTGAAATGGGTGAAATTTATGGTATGTGAATTTTATCTCAGGAAAGATACTTTAAAAAAAAAAACAAAAACAAAACCAACAACAATTTGACCTGCTAACATTCTAATTAGCCCATAGAGTTTACCTTAACAGTATTCACTTTTTAGCCAAGATTGCTTCCTCCTCCAACCTAAACTCACCCAACTCTTTCTGTTATTCTTACTGGGCAACTTGATTTTTATAGATATGTTATTATATGGTCTGTGCTAAAAATCACAGCCGGTCTGTTTTGGGGGTAGTAGTGGGAAGACCAGAGGCAGCCTTTGTGAGTGTCTCTACCGGATGTTAAAGGCAAATATTTTTAAAAACGAAATGGTAAATGTTGTTGCTTATAAATTAGCAAAAACAAAGCCATCCTGGCTCCAAGCCATAGTTGACTTTGACTCTGATGACCGCTGCAGTTGTTTTTCATGATGTCTTCCTTAAATGCAAGAGAATTACTAAATCAGCCCTATTTCCCTTGGCTTGTTATTGGTGCACGATCAGCATTAAGACCTATTATAAATCATTCCTCTCTAACATTTTACTAAATTTCTTTCTCCCAGGCATCTTAAGGTTGTTCTTCGGCTGAGAAAAGGCTGCTCCTTTCCTGTATGGAGGAGGTGAAGAGCCTTCACCTGGAAGTAAAAACCACAGCAGATTGACAAGATTTAGGGAAACAATTACACTTTAGTTAGATAAACACTTTTATAGGCCAGCAGAGAATTTGTATCAGAAACCCACTTGTTATACTAATGTAAACAGTTGTCTGTTGCAAAGCACTGTTCTGCCATTGGCCTCCCTGCTAGGTTCTCATTAGGACAGCACAGATCTGTTGTATTTTTCTTCTGAGACCACACCTCTCATTTGTAATCATTGGTTTTGGAAACAACAGGCTTGGAAGGAAACAGGAAACTGGAAGAAGACTATCTGGCAACAGCGGAGGGCAGAAGAGGGTAAACGGTCCTGAGAAATCAGCTTTGTCTTTTAGAATAAGCCGGCTTATGTCCTAAGTGTCATCCTATAAAAACCAGCTCCTTGTCCTCCTGGACTGCAAAGTAAAATGAACTGTCATCCCTTACCCCCTGTCAGTTTGGTCCCTCAGGGTGTTTGCTGGTTCCCAGGAAGGGTTATAGCACCACCACTGGCTTGTTTACAGTAACATACTTTCATTAGTTGCTGGAATGGCAGCAATTTTGTTTTCTATCATCTAATTGTTATTGTGACCTGCTTTTAAGTGGTGATGTATCTTTTATATTTTTGACCAATCAAATTGCTTGCTCATTATGAAAGCTGCTGAGGATAAGCCCTTAGCTAGCGTCACGCAGGTGTATACAGCCATACCTTGTTTCACTGCGCTTGGCTTTATTGTGCTTCACAGGTGTTGCACTTTTACAAATTGAAGGCTAGACCCTCCACCAGCAAAAAGATCACTCACTTTATTGCAGTGGTCTGAAACTGAACCCTCAATGTCTCTCAGGTATGCCTGTAAACGATATGAGTGTTTAAATTTATATATTTGTTTTGACCTTAAAGGAGCAACTGTTGTGGGAGTGACAGTGACTGACTGTAGGGGGGGTGTGAGGATCTGGAGGCTCTGTTATCATGGGAAGGGGGCCAGGTTTAATAACTTCACTATCAGAAAGCTCAGAACCCTCCTTACTTCTATGTATTTGCTTATTCTCTGCCTTATTCCAAAAAAAGATTTGGGATGGGCTTAAAACAATAGACATACCAACCATGTAAGCAGAAATACAAAATGAGGACAAAAGAAAAACAAGTGTAGTTTGTTAGCCATATGGGTTGATGTGGTTGGTATGATTGAGTTTGAAATTTGGCTCCAAGCTCCTTGGCAGGCAGGGACAAATGGGATGTGTGGTTAATCATACATGTGGCTCCAAGTCAGTTTTACTTTGTTCCTTCTCTGAGGACTGTGGCAGAAAGTCTTCCCTTTCCTGGTTCCTTTTGAGGTCAGGAAAGATCACAGTTGGGAGAAAGAGAAGGAAATAGACACACGTAAAATGCTAACTGTTCTGCTTGCCTCTGAACAGCTCCCTTACCCCCCAAATAACAGTAACACCTAGTTAGTGGTGGTGGTGAGGTGCCCGCTATGCGCACCTGCCCTGCACTTGTATTCTGTCTGCCAGTCCTCTTCAGCCTGAAAGGGAGGGAAGCTTAGGGAGGTTAAAAAACCTTCTCTATCTGGGGCATTTTTTTCCTCTGCTGTTATTCATGAGTGACTTACCCAATGGCAGTCCTGTGTAGATGCAGCAAAAAAATCAAAACAAACTGGAGGCGATTTATGTTTCAGAGATCTAATAGGTAGTATGTGCTAAGCAATGGTCAAAGTAAACCGCTCATACACAAACACCGAATATTGGTGAAATGCAATTACTAAACAAATACCTTCCATGTATAAACACTCCCTGGTGTTTGTTTAAATGGAGGTTGTTGGGAAATCACCTCAGCCTAACAAACAGGTAAGATTACCTCTGAACTGGCCATTTTGTCCCAGACATACAGCAGATACATGAGAAAATTACATTGGTCTGTGTGTCTGTTTTTCTGCCAATACCATGCTGTTTTGGTTATTGTAGTTTTGCAGTATAATTTGAAATCAGGCAGAGTGATACCTCCAGCCTTGTTCTTTTTTCTCAGGATTGCTTTGGCTATTCGGGGTCTTTTACTCAGCCATAAGAAAAGATGAAATACTGCCATTTGCGACAACCTGGATGGACCTTGTGATAATCATGCTAAGTGAAATAAGTCAGACAGAAAAAGTTGAAAACCATATGATTTCACTTGTATGTGGGATATAAAACCGAAAGCAACAAACACGACAGAGACTCATGGACAAGGATTGTGGATTAGTGGTTACCAGAGGGAAGCGGGGAGCGGGGAGGTAGATAAGGGTAAAAGGGGTCAAATATGGTGACAGAAGGAAATCTAACTTTGGGAGACGAACACACAATGCAATATATATGACATACTGTTGAACTGTACACTTAAAATTTATTTGATTTTATTAATCATTGTCACCCCAATAATTTTTAATTAAAACAAATGAATTAAAAAATAAAAAGTTAAACTGACAGCAAAGGTCACATTTTCTCAGAAGGCATTTCTCCCCTCCCTCCTCCCCTCCTCCCCTTCCTTCCCCACTCCCCTTCCCCTTTCCTTCTCCCTTCTCTCTCTCTCTTATTCGTTTGAGTGTTGCCGTATAAATTACTGTATTAATTTGAATTTGACTCATATAGGATTGGAGGCCCTAAATGAATAAGATAGTCATATCATTTAAAAAGTGTTCCCCCGTCACACGGAGATACTCAATGTAGTTAAATGATAACACTCTGCTGGGAAGTATAAAGACACCAGAAGTGGGCAGGGGAGCAGGATTGGGAATAGCAGGGCAGCTAGACCTCCGTCTGGCTGGTGTCTCGACAGAGGACAGTGCAGGCCAGTTAGAACTGGCGACACTAGCCAAGGATGATTTCTAACACACTGGAGCAAAATGTTCAACCTGAAAGTCAGCTAACTCTCAAACGAGAACTCTCCATAAATCCAGCGTTGGAATTTTAGAAAAAGTGAAAACAGAAATCAGAGCAATAATAGTAAACATCAGGGTTTAGTAAACAATTCAGAACACAAGCTAGGCAAAGAAGTTACAACATTCCTACCAAGATGCTGGCTGGCCACATCACTTAAACACTGTCATTTATCACAGTAACCTCCAAACGCTGTGAAATTGCCCTAGGAAAGCACAGCCCCCTGCTCCACTGGAGGGATTGGGCCCAGTCAGTCTCTGCCATTTTAACATGAGGTAATGCCGGGTAAAGTTCTTTGCTGGCTGGGAGCTGACAGATTGAATAGCCTCTCTTGTTGCCTCTTCCCCAGTCTGGAGAAGAGACTGCCTTGACCCCTTCTAAAATCTGTCCAGCAGCAGCATTTTCCATCCTGTGTGGTGTTTGTCTTTATGGAGGTTAGGGTTATAACCCTGACCTGTACTACCGTTGCCATGGTAACTTCTCTTGATTTATAAAAAATTGTTTAATTTCCTGAAAATGTTGTTAGAAAATGTTTCTACGGGAGCACCCTCCACATTTGAAAATGTGACTTTTTGCTCTTAGAACTTTGTGGAGATAATTTTAAAAAGCAATAGACCAAAGTAAGGAGCAGATTTATAAATCTGAGACCGAGACGTGCTGACTGGGCAAATGTCCACTTTGCATATGTGCAGATTGCCGGATATCCACCTTAAACTTTCTTGTTGCCATTGCTTATCTGCTATTTTAACATTTTTGAGAATTAAAAAAAAAAAAAATTTACTGCTAATATCTCTGGTTTAAAGACTTAAATTCTGCAGAAGTATTTAATATGTTATTTTAAATCATTCCCACCCCCACTATGTTTTCAAAATATTTCCGTGAAAATTATTTTACTTTTTTCGCCTCCCACAATGAAGAGGCTGTGTATGAACTTGGCCCTGATGATCACCTGTCCACATCTTATTTCTCTTTTCCTTGCCTATCTCACCCTTGAATGAGTGATTGTCTGTGTGTCCTGCCTTTCCCTTCTTTCCTCTTTGCAGCCTGACTGCTGCTCTCCTTAACGTCTCTCTGGGGAGTCAGTCTCTGATGATGCTCTTTTGACCAAGGGACGCTGGGACTGGAGAGGTGCCCTGCAGTCCTGACAGCCTTACAGAGGAGAGTAGGACCGGGGAGTGAAGTGGTGACTTACTCACCGTCAATTAGGAAATTGGTCCCATTGCTGGAGTGGAACCCAGGGACCCCAATTCCTATCACTGAGTTCTTCCTACAACAACACCTTACCCCTCCTCAACGTTTTTTCCCCCCTCTTCAACTGTTACTCCCCCTCGACTCCTTTTTCTGTAACCCCTTTTCTGGCATTTCTCTTTGGGTTTCAGGATGTTACCTGAGCTTGGTTCTCCTTCTGTCTGCCTATCTATTTTTCCGTTTCTTTTCTAGATGCTCTTTTTTCCTCCTCAGGGGTTCTTGATGGAAGTATAGTCCTTGGAACTTATTTTTCTCCTGTCTGCAATCCCTGAGGTAGGTTGTCTGTTCTTGGGACTTTGGTTGTCAGCTCCATGCCAGATGCTCCCCAGACTCTCTCCAAGCTTCTCAAGTGGAGCTCCAGTCAGGTCTCCAAAGCACCTTACCTCACAAGTCCTACCTCAAGTTCCCAGGTGCCTGAAATGTGCTGTGGAAGAATGGCTCTCAGTATGGTTCTGTCTGGTGCCATAGAGGGTTAATCTCAGCTCTTTCACTTCCCGACTGTGTGACTCTGGATGAGTCACTTAATTCTCTAAGCCTCAATTGCCTTTTTAAAATGGAGACAATAGTAGTAGTTCTTTAGAGGGTTCACAGAGGATTGAGAGAGGTCTCTGTGGCACTTAGGGCTGGCTTTTGTGCCTGGCACACAGTACATAATCAAATGCTAGTTCTTTTTAGTATCTCTAAAATTGAATGTAAGAATCTTCCGAAGCCAGTCTTCTCCTTACCCTAGTAATGATTTATTAATGCAACTTCCCTGTCTCATCAATGTCACTGCTACCATCTTTCTTGGGACTTTTGAACTATCTTGGATTTACCTATTTCCTTCAAACCTTGTATTTGTTTGGTCACCAAGTTATTGACATATCCTTTGCAATTTATCTTGATTGTCGGTGTTTCTCCCCACTGACCCTGCAGCTTCCTTATCCAATCTCCTAAGACCAGCACCTTTTGCTTTCAGATTCATTCAGACAGGCTGGTGGATCACTTATAAAATGAATTTTCTGTAAATTGATTTCATTCATTTGTCCATTTGTTTACAGATCTAGTCAGTGAATTATTTATTGAGAACGTACTATATGCTAGGTAGACACTCCGTTAGATCTTTATTTATCTTTATATCATCTTCACTTATTGCCAGGTGAGGGAGAACAAATTTACTACTATGTGACAAATAATGCGACCATTATTTTTTACTAAAATTAACAACATTTTGTGGGAGTCCAACAGAGGGAGTGGTAATTCTATCTGCAGGTGAGGGAAGGATTCCCAGAAGAGAAGGTTTGATGAAAGACTTGAAAGTTAAGTAGAAGTTTCTGGGCAGAAGAGCAGGGAGGCCTCAACATACACAGAGGGGCGAGCAGAAAACACGTGTGGAGGAAACTTCTTCCATGTACATGGAGTGGCCGGTGTATAGAGCAGGGCATGGCCAGCTATGGCCTTTGGGCCAGATCCTGCCTGCTGCCTGTCTTTGTATGTATACCATTTACATACCATAACGTTCATTTGTTTAGAGTATACACAGCAATGGTTTTTAGTATATTTATAGAATTATGCAACCATTACTAGAATCTGATTTTAGAACATTTCCAGCACACAGAAAGGAAACTTTGTATCCACTGGCAGTCATTTCCCATTCCCCATGCTTCCACCTCCTGCCCTAGGCAACCACTGTTCTACTTTCTTTCTTTATAGATTTGCCTATTTTGAATATTTTCTATAAATGGAATCATATGATATGTGTGACTTCTGTGACTGGCTTCTTGCACTTAGCATAAAGCATTTGAGGTTCATCCATGTATTAATTATTTCATTCCTTTTTATTCCTGAGTAGTATTGCATTGTATAGCTAAACCACATTTTATTTATTTATCCAGCAGTCCGATGCCTGTTTTTATAAATAAAGTTTTCTTAGGGCATAGTCACATTTGTTTATATATCGTGTGTGGCTGCTTTCTCACTATGGTGGCAGAGTTGAGTAGGGTGATAGTAGTGTGACCTGCACGCATGGCCTGCAAAGCCTAAAATATTTATGATGATCTGACCATCTGCAGAAAAAGCTTGCCAACTCCTGGAATGGAGGATGGGGGCAATGGTGGGGTGGGCTGGGGCTGGGAAATGGAAGATGATAATGGAAAGGCAGCACGAGTAAGTATTTGGCCTTAATCCTGGGGATTAGTAATTCTCCAAGGGTGTGTGGTACATGAGCCCCCTGCATCTGAATCCCTTGGAGATGCTTAAGTTCATATTGCTGAGCCTCACCCTTGGCCTTCCAGCTGAATCTGTTGCTCCACACATTTTTTTCTTAATTTCACCTGAACTTTTTTAATTCTCTCAATTCCTTGCCATGTTAGAAGCCCATGCATAAGTCTTAGCTCCTAAGCAAACCTGTCCCTGATTCCTTAACCCCCCTCCACCTCCCTCTTTTCTAAACATTGCTCTGAATCCTCCCCCGCCCCACCCACCAGAGTCTGCACCTCCCAGAGCATGTTTTCTTGCATTATTAGCTGCTGAATCTTGCACACCCAGTTGGAGAGTGGACTTTATAAGTACAGGAACCGAGTCTCTGTCCTCTTTTACATTGTGTATGTGGGGTTCTTGCATGGTCCCGAGGACGTTATTTAAAGTTATCACTGAAGTCTTCGTAAGTTACTCCCCTTTTCCACAGTGTACCTTTATTTGGTTTGTGTTATGTCAGTGGACTTCATGTTTCCACCCCAGGCCCTTAACTGCTATTGATGAGCAGGTATCTTCCATTTTACATTACTGCTTTGATTTCTTTTTCCTAATTAAATCTCATGCTACTGCAATTTACTCTAGATTCTCCAGATCTCTGTTTCATTTTTTTCCCAGCCCGCTTCTGAGTTTTGTTACATTTTTCTTTACTCTTATGGATTTTAGTCATCTGCTAGTCAACTAGTTAGTCTTTTCCCTTCCTCGGTAGGCTAAAAAGCTATAAATGGCTTTTGACTGCATGCTGCTCCCTCGGGTGGCTCATTTGATCTGAGCCGGGTTTGAAGTTGGGCCATTGAGAATGATTTGTCCTCATGATGTAGGGGGCTGACGTCCAGCCAATTCTTAATATTGCTGGAGGTAATTAACCTTGATTCTTCCAACTGAAAGAGGTCATTTTACCCTACCCTGTATTGTTAAATACCTAGTAACTTGATTTTTAAATTTTATTTTATTTCGTTTTTGCTCAGTGAGCACTTAAAATATCCCTGCCTGTATAGTAATTTGTTCCCTGTTTAATGTGGCTTTTTCCTTTGTTTACTCTGGACCCGAGTCTTTCTAGTTTGTTTTCTAAGTCAGCTCAAAAGTTGCTGGTCATTGGATTTGGCAGCCTGTTCAAGCCTTACCCACCAGAACCCTACAGGAAGTTGTGTGTCGGCCAGAAGAGTCTGTTTATTTAGAGCATGGTGTCCAGCAGAAGCAATCCATTTATGAGGGTCTGGTCTTAAAGACACAGGAATCTGAATCTGTGTTTGGAAGACCTGCTGCTTTGGCTCCCATTGCGGTTGAGTGCTATGTGCTTTCCTTTCCAGACTGCCAGGGCACCTCAGCTGGACTGTCGGTTAATTGAAATTGTCCTTTCCCTGGGCTCCTTGGCCTTGTCTGAAATGCTAAAATATCAATGCCCAGATACTAGATAGCCTCTTTAAACTCATAAGGATGAGATTAATTTTTGTCGTTGCTGTTTTGGCTTTTATAAGTTTATTTAGCACCATTTTATAGTGTTCTGGTAGGATTTTGGTCTGCGTGTACTCCTGATTTAGAATGCTAAAACTAAGTTGAAATAGGTATGCTTTGACTCTTGGGTATGGCTCTTTGTCCACAATCATCTGGCATTATCTGGGTTCTAGTCCAAGACACCCTACAGTAGTGCTTTATATTTATGGCATTTTTTTTGCCCAAACCACAGAGTCCTTTGGCTGAATCTAGAATTTTTATATCCCTTGGGGGGAAGAGAGGCAAACTGCAGGTATGACATGGGTTCTTTTGAAGATAGAGAGACTAAATTAGATGTTACCAGGTCTGCGAGCCAAGGAGAGCCCGCTATAGCATCTAGGATCACTGCAATAGCCTAACTTTTGTCTGGAGCCCAAACACCCCATTGTGCACATTAAAGTTTAATTTCTATTTGTTGATGACCTGATTCTTTTTGAAATTTGTTTTTCAGCAAGTTAGTGAAATTTGTTTTTCAGTACTGGGCTTGCCACAGGGTAAGTACTCTATATCTGTGCACTGATTTGAATGGAAACTGCATTCATATCTTAAGAGGTGAGACACCCAAAAGTGTGCCTAGTGATGTGGGTTCATAGGCAGGTAAGGTGTCTTGGGAACGAGAAGAAAGAGAGATGGCAACTGCTGAAAGGACTGAGAAAAGAAAGGTAGAGAGAAAAATGAGGTGTCACACTTCTTAGCTTTAGCCGTGATCCTGGGGTGGGATGAGGGGTGTCTTTTAGTGGTCTAACAGAGTTTTTTGTGAGGTGGAAGTTATATTGAGATTTCTACCTCAGAATAGCTCTTAAAGGGCATCGACTTTCTTGAAGTCTTAGGTAAATTTAACACTTAATGAAGTTAAAAACATATTCTCCTCCTCTCAAACTCAAGTAGACAGACATGCAGGGAGTGCTCTCCTTGGGAACCAGAGGTTTCTAAAGATGGAGAAAGCTGAAGTCCAAGGCAGCCACAGGTCCGTCCAGACATGGACATGCGTGCTCTGGTGTGAGACAGATGGGCATTTAGAGTGTCTCCTTTGCTTGCCATGCTGAATCTCAAATCTGGGGGTCTTTGAAAATTGAAGGCGACTGAAGAATTTAATTTCTTTTGATGAGTCATGCTTGAGCATTTTGCCTCCATCATCTGGCTGCAGAGGACTTTTGGGGGCCAATTACCTTCCCTTATATTCTGAACACCTCCTAGATTTTCATCTGGTGCAGTTGGCCAGAGGGCTCTGCCTCTGGTGCCCACTGTGAGTTCTTTCTGCTGAGCCCAGCACCTTTTCCAGGCTTTAATTCTGGCCCTTTACTGTTCTTTGTTATGTTGTTAGTGTATGTATTGCTATTTATTTTTGTTTCTTGCTTTCATATGCGTTGAAGATTCCACTCTTTCCCCCCTTATTACCACCTGTTGTTAAGATGGTGAGAATCTAAACGAAATGGTAATATTGCCATTGTGAACAAGTATTTCTCTGAAAAGATCTTTTTTGTGAGTGCATTTTTAGTGCTGTTAATATCTAATTCCCAGTGTTTTAGTTGGAAACTATTCAAATTTCCCAAATCATAAAATCTTTCAAAGCCTACTCCAAGTTACTTTTTCTTGATTCAGTTCTCCTCCTATTTGCATTAAAAAAGTCTGCCTGTTTCCAAATAGGGAAATGACCTATCTTTATTAGAGACCAGAGTGGTACGATCCCCTGACGCAGGTTGTGTTTTTTGGATGTGTTTTTGAGCAGCGTGCAAGGGTAATTTTTAGTCCCGCTTTTGCCATGTGTTCTTATATACATTTCCTAAACACTTTCCCTGGCTTGGTACTATTACTGTGTATATGACCTACATGTGTTTCCTATTTTTTATGACTCATACTTACGGTACTCATAAAGATTTATCCTTTATCTTGGCTCTGAGTAATGAGCCCACTTGTGCATTTCCAACGGAGATGTGGGTTGGGACTTTTGCATTTAATCCTGCAGAGTAGGCCTCTTGAAGGCATAGTGCAGGAAGCATGACATATTCATCTGAAGTTACTACTCACTTCTCCTCCCTGAGGAAACAGTCAGCTCAGTTTTTGTGAATTTATTAATTTGTGTTTTCCAGGTTTTCCTTTCCTATTGCCCCTTTTAGCCATTTGCTGCTTATGAGTGAGACCACCAGAGGGTGACTAGATGGAACAGGTGCTCTACTTTTCCCTGCCGGTCACTGTGTTAAAAGGTTTGGTGGAGGAAGAAATGGAAATAATTAAACTGAAATGATATTTGTATTACACGTGGCAACAAACACCCAGGTGGTTCTTCTCGGGTTCAAATAAACATTCAGACCCAAGAGACTGTCATAGGCCACAGGTGCCTTCAGTCTACTCAAAAGCATATAGGATAGGGACCATCGCTTGCAGCAGGGAAAGAGTGTTCCTCTTATTTTAGGTGCCTACAGATGCCTACACATCGATTTCTATAGCCACCTGGAGCTCTCCAATTGGTAACTCAGATGCTGGGAGATCTGCATGGGATGTGTGTGTGGCCCTGGTTTAAAGCCTCACACCTCCTAGGAACTAATTGGCAACTATGCTCTATAGCAGCGGTCCCTGACGTTTTTGGTCCCAGGGACCTGTGGTCCTATGGGAATCTAATGCCTGATGATCTGAGGTGGAGCTGAGGCAGTGAAGCTAGCTCTGGGGAGTGGCTGCAAATACAGATGAAGCATCAGTTGCTCACCTGCTGCTCACCTACTTCCTGCTGTGCATCCCAGTTCCTAACAAGCCATAGACCAGTACCGGTCCATGGTTCCTGGGGGTTGGAGACCTCTGCTCTATAAGAATAGCTTCTATGGTTCCCACGAAGGACATGCTCAGTTTACAAGAGTCACTCCTCTCAGGGGAGCCCCCAAATATCTCTTTGTATCAGATATTTTTAATTTTTTCCAATCCCAATACAGTTAACCAATCAGGGGTAATTTTAACTAAAAAAGCAAATTACCTTTTATTTTAGTTGACGTATTGTTTTAGGTTATAAGACTTACAGAGTTAAGAGAGTCAACAGAAGATCAAATTCTCATGTAGAAGAAGAGTATATCTTGCTAACACTTTGTCCACAGCTGTGGATTTTATTCTTTTTATTTGTATTCCTGGCTAAGTAATGGCTCCCAAAGATATGCCCACATCCTGATCCCCCAAACCTGTGAATGTTACTATATGAGTATCCGAAAGAAAGTCTTTGCAGATGTGATTAACTGAAGGATTTTGAGGTTAGAAGATTCTCCTCAGTTATTCGGGTGGCTTCTAAATGCAATTATGTTCCCTTGTAAGACAGAGATTTGACATAGACGAGGAGAAGGTAATGTGACTATGGAGGCAGAGATGGGAGGGATGTGGCCACAAACCAAGGATATCAACAGCTGTGAGAAACTGGAAGAGGCAAGGAATGGATTGTCTCTTAGAACTTCTAGAGGGAGTATAGCTCTGCTGACCCCTTGATTTTGGCTCAGAAGTACTGATTTTGGACATCTGGCATCCTGAAATTATGAGAAAATAAATTTCTGTTGTTTTAGGCCACCACGTTTTTAGTAATTTGTTACAGCAACCACAGGAAACTTATTCACTCCTTGGCTCGTATTAGCTTGGGAGATTATCTTGAGTTCCATGAAGCCCTCCTGTGCCCATTTTGTTCACTGCTTGTGTTCTCCATCTCTGTAAAGGACCCTACTACCCAATTACCAAGGCCAAAAACCTTGGCATTATCCATGACTTCCTATGTTTTCTCAGATGTCACATCCAATCCTATTTATTCTGCTATAAAAATATATTCTGAATTTTCCCACCTTTGCCCTCCATCTCCCTCTCCTGCAATCGCTACCACCACCTTTGGTCTAAGCCACTATCACATCTTGACTTGAGACATAGTAGACCCTAATCCAGGTCCCTTAAGATGGCAGGATCTGGGGCTAAAGTGCCTGTGTTGGAAGCCTGACTCTGCTGTTTATGAGCTCTGTGACTTTGGGCAAGTCATACTATCTATATAGTATCTATTTCATATGTTGCTATGACAGTTAAATAGTTAAAATGTGACAAGTGCTTAGAATAGTGCTTAGAATATAATAAGCACCCAATAAATGTTAGCTACTATCATAATTAGCTAATAAGACCTATTCTCCATGTAGCAGCCCGAGGGAATTTTTTAAAACTTAAGACCAATGACAAAATTCACCAGCTCAACTTCCTGCAGTGGCTTCCCATTACATTTAGAATAAACCCCCAATCCCCAGCAGAGCTTACATTTCTTCTCCCACCACTCTCACCATTTCACTGTACTGTAATTTTCGGCCCTGATGTCCTGCAGAGATGCAGAGCACACTCCTGCCTCCCCCATCCTTTGCTGAATGCACTTCTCCCAGTTATTCACATGATGTGTACCCTCCCTTCATCTAGTTCCTGCCCAGCAGTTATCTCTGCAGAGAGCCCTTCATTGACTACCCCATTTAAAGTAGCTATACACCCCTACTCTCTCCAAATCCTGTTTTTACATTTTTAAAATAACTCAAATCACAACCCGATATTTATATTTATATGTGTTTATTGTCTGTTCTTTCCAGTAGAATTTCCATGAGATGTCTTATTTTGTACACTACCTTCAGTAATTAGAGAACAAATTAGAAAACCAGCACATAGTGAGCACTCAAATGTATGTGAAATAAATGCTTTTGTGAACAAGTGGTATATTGATTGTAACAGTTTAGCTTTATTAAACACTGTTAGAAATTTTTTATTTGTAGATGATTTGGTCCTTAATTTGTTAAGATCTTTTTCATTTAAACTTGAGCAAATCTGTAGAGCCATGCAAGTCTCAGTTTCTTCATTTGTCAATATTAAAAGGCTGGAAAGATTGAAATCTGATGTTTCTCTCAGTGCTATTGTTTTTTCGAGTTTACTTTAGGAGTTAAAGGAGTATTTTTAAATTCAGTTAATCCAGGCCTCCAATATGGAAAACAGTATAATTTGCATTTAGTAAAAAATATCAATTAAAAAGTAGAATTGAAAGTGTTCCTAGAAATTGTTAAATTAGAAAGTATCCTTAAAGAAACCCTTGGCACACAGTGGGTAAGGAGCCACCTAATTGCTGAAATGTAAACTAAGGATATCTGACGTCTTCTTATGTGTTTTTAAAAAATCCTAGAGTTACATAGGATTTACAGATCTGGGGGCAAAGCTGGCCTTCAAATACTTGGGAAAATGCTTTTGAGTTTCATAGCCTAAATCTTACTGCCTTGAAAGTAGAAATTTCATGATTTCCAAGCGCCTGTGCCTTCACTATTTCAACAGGACAGTGTACACATAAAGAATCCTCCTCCTTCTCTTATTTATTGAAATACAGAAGATTAAAGGAACTAATTATTTCAGTTTGCGGAGCATAGGCCCCTCCCCACGTAATTGGAACCAGGCAGCTGGGCAGTCAGTCACGGGCAGCAGCAGCCTTCGAGGACTGTGCTGCGTACAAAGCGTTGTGGGAGTGACGCAGGCCGCAGCCGTAGAGCTCACCGTTCCGTGTGTGGAGCGGGGCAAAGAACAACACCTGTAAACAGAAAGGACAGAGACATAGAAACATATTATTGCCTTAAACACACATAACAGAAACTTAACCAAAGTTAATCAGCGACTGCTGGGCTGAGATAAACAGAGGTGCTAAAGAAGCAGGCATGTCGGAAGGACACGGGGCTGGGTTTTGGGGAGGGTTGTTGCTGGAGTAATTGGAGCCAGGTGTGCTAGCCTGGCAATGCTTTTTGGAGGTGAGAATTGGGAGAGGTTTGAAATAGGGATGTGGTTTGGCTGAGGGCTAGCCGCAGAATTTTCAGACTAGGGGAGGAGGCTGGTAAATAATGGAGCCGAGTTGAGGAGTGTGAACTATGTTGAGGACAGCGAGTACCTTGGCAGCTGTGAGAGCTTGTGTCTGATGGCCTTGCCTGTTGGTGTTTCTGGTGGGAGAACTGATGCTCAGCTTACTACTATTGCAAGTCTTCCAAGCTGAATGAACTGATATAATCTTTACCACTGGAATGGCAGTTTAGGTAGACCTCTAAAGATAAATGCTTGTCCCCTAACTTCCCGGCCACAGATTAGTAGAAACTTCTAACTTTACTTCATATTCCGGTGATTTCAGCTGTCTTGGAAGGAGTTCATGGCTTTAGCATGTCCCAAGTTTCTATTTTTTTGGAAGGCATACTCCAGGATAGAAAGGCAGGTGATTGAGTTTCTGTTCCAATATTTGGGGTCTCCTGAGAGATGTGGTGTTTGGGGTCCAATATGGAATGAATGTGATAGTCTCAGGACCATTCTTTGTTGGATTTCAGAGTCCTCCAAATTGCAGTGAGATTTGGAGATCAAGACTTGAGGCTGCTCAGTGTAGCCTTGACTAAACAGGAATAACAGCAAACATGAGGCCGGACATAGTGCAGATGATTGCGTTCGCACTTGGGCCTGGTTTTTAATGAGGCTCAAATCCCAGTGGTTATGGAGAAGGCTGAGAAATGGCAGAAAAGCCATTCATTATTAGGAAGCCTAAGGGTCATGTATGCAGCTGTCATCAGTTTGTGTTCCTGCTTAAAAACAAAAAACAAACAAACAAACGAACAAAAAAAAACAAGGAACCTGTAGGTAGGCAGTAGTAGCACCACATGGAGCCAAAGACGAACACAGTAGGCTGATTCCTCAGAGAATTTCGAAAACTGCCATTTTGGTCAATTTTCTCAATACCCCTGCAAGGGAGTTGTTCTTAGCTCAAGGTCATGAACTAGGAAGTAGCTGGTAGAGCCCAAGCTTGAATCTGCAGCACACACCTCATATAGATGAGGTCGATGTCCAGTGAGTGGCTGCGGGCAAGATGGGCTTTCTCAAGGTTTAGACATTCATTCAGTCATTAAATCAGTATTTGCTTAAGCACCTGTTATTTGTCAGACGCACTACCAGGCACTGGTAGTCCTGACACCACTCACCTTGAGAATTTGCCAAAGGTAGCAATGATACAGTGGATAGCAAGTTCTCCCCCTGCTCCTGCTCCCACTTAGAAGATCTCAGCCTCCTTGCTTTCCTTAAATGTGGGCTTAAGTATTGCTCCTGGTGTTGTTTGTTGACTTTATTCACATTAGAGGTAAGTTTTTGAGCTGCAATAAAATAGCTGTTTGAGAAGAATTACATGTGAATAGCTGGGTTGTCATCTATAGGTTAAGAGCTTAGAAAGGGGCAGGTTGGAGCTGTCCTGCCCTGTTACTAATGATAACTCCGTTCTATACACACAACTCTCTTTACTGGATTATTTGTGCCAAAATATTACCAAATAGCTTGGAAACAGGTTAGTGTTTTGCCCTTTAGGGAAAAAAGACCATGGAGTTGAATTTGGAAAGGAATCTTGGAAAATGTTTCAATAAAACAATGTATCATTCACATGCCCAAAAATTCACTGCAGGCCTCTTGCTGGCAGAATCAGATGCACTTTGAGATATATTATGACTTGATCTTGAATTCTTGTGTATCTTGAGTAGGCTAAAAATGAGTTATTTTTGTTTGTTGGCAATGACCTTTTATCAGAACTACCTAGGAGATATGTTTTAGATAGACGTCAATAAACTTTTTGGTAACTTTCTATACTTACAGCTGCCTTCTTTTCCCTTCGAGTTTTTAAAAACAGTGGAGGGATTGCCCAGCACCATATTGGGGAGTTAACCCATATTTTGGTTCATCTTTCCTTTGATTTTCATACATTCATTCATCTATTCATTCTAAAAATGTTTTTACCATGTGTAGGCGCTGTTTCTAGTACTAGACATAGTGATAAATAAGGCAGAATTTTAGCCCTCATGCTGCTTACATGGATTTGAACACAAAAGTACCCGGGTATTTAAGTGACAGGAGGGAGTGGTCATTAGGATGGTTGGGAAAGACTTCTTTGAGGAGTCTTAATGAAAAAACAGAGTGAACCATGCACAGATCTAAGGGAAGAACAGGCCAGATAGAGGATCTGCTGATACCAAGGCCCAAAGCTTGGAAACAGCTCATAAGGGTGAGTGAGAAGGCGAGTGTGGCTGGAATAGAGCAAGAAAGAAAGTAGTGGGAGATGGGATTAGTTATTTAGTCAATGGTCAGATCATGTGGTGCTTTGCAGGGGAAGTTGTTTCTTGGCATTTCTTATGTATTCTTGTCCAGTGTTTTAAAAGGCTGGCCCTGAATTCTGAAGACTCAGGGAGTCCTTTCTCAATAACAGAACTGGTTTCATAAGGAGAGACATGGATAGTTCCACTAGCAGGATGAATAGAAGATGGATTACTGGAGTGGATAGTTGAGTACTCCGTCCCTGTGATGCCATAGCCAAGTGTGGAACTTGGATATGTCGTTACCTCTCTGGGCTTCAATTTTCTAATCTACACAAACGTCTGGAGTAGAATATCTCTAAAATCTCCTCTATCATTAAGAGTCAATTATTTTTATTATAAAAAAATTTCATTTTGGGTTTTATCCTCTTGCTTGTTATAGACTTACAGATTACAATAACCAAGTCTACTGGTTCTAATTTCACCCCTTTCCCTATTCCTTGGCATTTAGAACAGCCAATGAAGTATTTGAAGGGTGGGGACGGGAGGCAAGAAGAAGTAAACAATGGAGAAAAAATAAGAGACCTTCATAATTTCAAACCTTGGATCCAGAGCTGGCTAGTGTGTCTGTTGTACTATTTAGTTCATTGCCCATTGCCTTGAAAGAATTCTCAGTCACCAAAGGAATCGACTGTAATGACTGAGACTTGTTCTCAGCCTAATGATTTACGGTTAGTCAAGAGTAGCCATTGTCCTTATCAAGGGGGGTTATCCCATCAAAACAGTGGTTTTAGAACCTGACAGTGTAATAATGTTGTTTGTGTTGACTCTTTTGTTTTTAAATCATATTTTGATTTATTGGAAGCTCTGTATTTCAATAGAAAATAGAAAAATCTGTCAGTCTTCCTGAATTTCAGCGTAAGTCATGTAACTCTCTTATTGAGAAGTGTATCTAAAAGAAATCAGTAAAACCAAGCAAATTAACTTGTCTTAACACTATTATCTTGTCAACACTACCTATTTTATAAGACATTGTAAATCTTGATTTACCCTTAGGATTAGCTTTGAGTGTCATGATTTGTTTTGCTTCTGCCAAGCATAAAAGACTACAGGGCACACACTGACCCAGAATTAAAGTAAGAAAGAAAAAAAAAATAAGAAAAGGAAAGGAAAGAAATTTTCTAAAACATGTTCACACTGGTCTGACAAGTTTGATAAATTCATTTTGGGATATTTTTAGTTCTCGGGAGAAAAAAAATCTTCTGTTTTGTTCTCTTATATTCACTTTGGCAGATTAAACTAAACTTTTGTCAATCTTTCCCATTAATTGAGTGCACAAATCATTTAGGGAGACCCGTCATTTATGAATTGATGATTCAGTCACATCAGCCCATTTATTCTTTCTTGTCAGCTACATCTATTCCTAGGGATCTGTCTTGAGGACTATTACTGACTACCAGTTGCTCAGAGAACTGTAGGCTTTGGTCTAGCCACTTCATTTATGGCAATTCTGAATCCCAAAGTAAGATATTTCAGCAGAACAATTTTTTTTAAAATGAACAATATGTTCAGAATCGTACACTAGGAGGAAGACAAGATTGGAAAGCACCAGTGTTTGTGGTTTATAGTGAAAGTTACTTTCCTCTGTTTTTAAGGTGTGGATAATTAACTTCTTCTCCCTGAGGGCAAACAATAAATTATTTTCTGTAAATCAGACAAGCCTATTTTTATTCTAACATTGCTCACCAACAGTTTACTTGCTTTCTTTTTTGAAAAGAATACTATAAGAGAGATTATGACCCCAAACTGTTTCAGTTGTGTACTGGAACACTGGAAACATTGTTGGATCTTGCCAAGATTTAGGACATCTCAAGAAGACATTGGTAGGGCGCAGCATGGTAACCTGTTTTTACCTCAGGGATGATGGTAAAGTAGAAAGAAAGATAAGAGACTTGCTCTGGCTCATTTCTTACATAGTAGAGAATTAAGGGTAGGACTTAAGGATTTTTGCATAGAATAATATAACCAGGACCAGAATTACCAGGCCCCATGAGTTGTTCCTTGTAAAAATGCTCAAGGCTAGTAACTCATAGTAGTTGCCTAATTCATTGATTATTTATGGTTAAGATATACCCCCAAACTCAATAAATGTTTATTGAGGGCCTGTGAGCTAGGGACAAAGCCAAGGAATAAATTCCTCAGGTGTAGGAGAACTTGGGGTTGAGGACAAGGTTTCATTTTCTCACCTTGCAAGATACTCTTAGGTAATTCATTAACAATGACATTCTGTAAGACTTGAAATAGGATCCTATACAAAATGGAAATTTTTTTAGCTCTATTTGATATATATTTATTTGGGCAAATAAGTGAGGTGATTGAAGTATGTTTAATGCATTAATGTGATTAGCTAAGTGACACTTGATATGCCAGAAGTTGATGTGCCGTGCCCATTATTTATTGGGAGGGAAGCCATGGCCACATCTCAGTGACTTATATTACATGCTATATTCTTTAGATTGCTTTTACTGATTAGTTAAGCTTGGCTTTCACGGCCTATTGAGATCTGGCCCTGATCTACCTTTCCACTTTATTTCTCTATTTTCTTTCATATATTTCCTCAGTTCTGTTTGAATTAAATGTTCCCCAAACCCACCCATGCTTCTCCTGCCTCCCGCTCTGCCGTTTCTCTTGAGATCTTCCCTGCCCTCCTCCTTGCCCTGTCCCCTTAGTTCTGCTTGTCCCTGCCCTTTTCACCCTCAGGGCCCAGCAGAAGTGCTCCCTTCTGGCTTCCCACAGACATATTTAATCTGTATATCTTTTTGCCCCCATGAAACTGTGAATTTCTTGAGGGCAAGTTTTGTACCGGATTAGTATTTGAAGCCCTTTCACATATACATAGTGGTGCTTCTCAAATATGAGTTTATATGTTTTTACAGTTTTTGTGGTATTCATATACTACCTGTATTATAATTTTTCTAATATTTTTCTTTAAATTGAAAAAAAAAACCTAGCTTCACACTAAACATCCTAAATATGAACTCATGCTTTTAAGACCCATAAAAACAAATATCTAAGAAATTTAAAAAATATTGTTTATCCCCACATTTTGGAAAAGATTGAATAACCAAAGTGCCTTACACATAATAGCCATTTATTCTATGCAGAATGAATAAATGACTGCACAAAACATTAAATAAGAACATCTCCTTGTTAGCTTAGGAACTTTGTAGTTGTTAACCTGGAAATAAAACAGGGGAGAAGCTAGAAAAGACTGAGCAAGTCTTTAAGTAGAATCATTCTGGTCTGTGAAGGATTTAGGTGTTAGACCTTGCAAAGTGTTGGGCCATTGCGGCTTGTGGAATGATAAGTTCTGTGGATAGCAGACTCCGTGTTGATTCACTGAGCACCTTGCTGAAACCCCAGAAGTTGTGCAAGTGGACTCCCTCTCCTTAATAGATTCAGGAAGCAACACTATACTTGGGATGCGTCTAGAGAAGAGGAATGTGATAAGTGTGTGGATGCATAACATTGTTCTAACCGCATTTCTAAATGTTCTGTTCAGGGTAATTTGAGTTAGAGTTCTCCTTACCAATAAGTGTTTTTTATGAATGCATCGTGTACTACCATGTAATTGAGTTCTGAGGATTTTCTATAAATTCTTGCAAATGGGAATTGTATATTTTTCTTACCCAACTTTTGAGGATGTTGTAAGGCTACTTAGGTGTACCACTTTGGGTTCTTTAAAATAAAATAAAATATGAATGTTCTATATATTAAGGCTATAGTTAGCATAATTAATAATTACCTTTAATCATTAATTAACTGTAATGAAATTAACTTTAATAAAAATTGAAGGCTTTTATAAATACACAAAAAAATATTTGTTTCTAAACTTTATAGTTGCTGCTTCTGTATAGTGTAGAAATAATATACTATGTTTTCTTATTTGCTATTTAAACTATAGCATAGACTGAGGGTAGCAGATCAGATACTACAGGTCATTTTCTCATTTAGTGTAAAATAAGGTTTAGATAATTTTTAAAAAATGTATAGGAATTAGTCCATGTAAGGTCAATATGGGATAAAGTCTATTAAAGGTTTTATCAGAAGAATCACCTTTTTTTAAAGAGAGGGTTGAGATCAACAGCTGTTCTAGCATGGGCAGGGTAACTTGATATAATGGCATACATTTTTACTCTGGTCTGCTCCTAGAGCAAATTTGAAATGGTTGTTTTGGAAAAATGTGCTATGAATTTATCTCTAGACCTTCACACCAGAGCAGTTAGTTCAGCCTAGCAAATCCTTGGCATTTGATGTGCATCTTTCATAACAGAACTTTGATGCTGTGACTTGATGCCTTGAAATCAGCACAACAAAATGGTGCTTGAAGAGCAGTGTTTACTTTGATCATTTTTCAACTTCTGTGCCCCAGCCTTTTCACGGAGTACAAATTGCTTTACCAGAGTTATGGGGCTGAAGCCCATGGACTGTTTTTGTAGTCTAGTTGCTGTGGTGATTCTTAGCCTTCCATGAAACTCCATCTCCAGGGAAACAGAAACCTTTGCAGCTGTCTCAACCTTTTTGGTGTTGTATCTGGTGGAGGTCTTCAACGAGTTTGTAGCAAGCCTGAGAGTGGTCAGTTTGTGCCAGGGTAAACAAATACATGGAAAACAGGGCATCTTATTCCGGACACGTTGTATTTCCAAACAAACAGCTCCGTTATCCTTTTCCCAAATTATATGAGGACTTTGAAGTATCTCCAAGTCTGGCTGAAGCCATGGAGCTGTTGTTGGTCATGATGATGATATGAACAAGAGCTTTGGGAGAATGGCTAATGACATTAATAGAGTTACCAGTGGGGAAGAAAGAGGGTGTTGGTAAAGGAGAAGCTTTAATGGGGCTTGTGTGTTCCCAGTGAGGAGAGATTAATTTAGGAAGAGGGTGTGTGCCAACAGTTTGGTGTTTGGAGCACTGTGAGGAAAGCTGTTTTGATTTTAAACTTGAGAGGGGGACAGTATAGACAAGACTTTCCTTCTATAGGAACCAAGAGAATGGAGAAAAAATAGCCATCGTTTTAAGGGGTAGAAGTAATTATAGCTAATACTTAAAGAGCACTTACTATGTTCCAGTCGCTGTTCATATGACATGTTAAATCCTTTGACATGTGATGGAATAGACATCAATATTACCACCGTGTTACAGTTGACGACACTAATACCCATATGGTCTTAACATGCTCAAGGCCCTAAGGCTGGTAAGTGGAGAGCTGAGATTCCAACTGGCTCCAAGTCATTGCTCTTAAACACTAGGTCAAACTGCCTGTTATTTAGAAAGGAAGGCTGAGTGACCCAAAGTATTGGGTTACAAGTGGCTAACTTGTAAGAAAATGTAGATCTTGGAAGAGATTTAATTATGCTTTAAAATATGTTTATTGACTTGTTCATTCATTCTCTCATCATTAAATATTTAGTACCTACTAAGTGCTAGGTATTAGACTAGGCTCTCAGGTGATAAAAGACAAGTCCCAACCTCTCCTCTCAGATAGTTTATATGTGCACAGTTAATTTGATACAAGGAAACAGGTGCTAGGTGCTATAAGAGAAGGGTCAAGAGCATTCCATGGGAAGAGCTTCCTTTCTCTGGGGCACTGATGGCATGAAAGCTTCTTTAAAAGCATGGTACTTTTTCTATGAAGTGAACAAAATTAATCCCATGTGAAAATATGAAAGTGCAATTAATTATGTTAATACATGCCTCTAACCTCTTTCTAAACAGAATTGAGAAATCTAATTTGCTGAGTTTGTGTGTCGTTTGTCCTTGAGAATTTCCAAACCACAATAGAGCAGTATCTCCATTTTATAAACAGCTCTGGTAGGAGTAGGTTCCAGAGTAGCGGATGGAGAGTGCTTCACAATGAGGAAAAGGGTTTGAGAAGGCTTCAGAGATCCATCTTTATAGGAGAGAGTTCCTGTGATGCCTCAAGTGATTACTGTGCAAAGGTCCTGAAATCTGTTGCGGGCCTGTCTGCAACTAATACATAGTTTTTAACTGGAGCAGCGTGTTATGAGTGCTTCACAAGTATTAACTTTTATTTATGCCTCATAACTCTCAAAGATAGGTGCTATTTTCTTGTTTTTTAGATGATACAATAATGGCACAGAGAGGTCAAGAAATTTGCCCAAGGTTACACAGCTAAGGAATTAATGGAGCTGGAGTTAAACTCCGGGGGTTCGGTACAAGTGTCCATGCCCTTAATTATTACACTCTGCTCATTGGTCATATTTTACTTTATGCATCCCATTTTAAGCCATAAGGAATTAATCAAAAAGCAATCTCTTAGGTGCTGATATTCTTGGGATAGCTTGAGGCAAATGTAAGATCCCTCCTCCCCATGGAACATTCAGTCATCCACTGCCCTAGGAGGGTTGGTTCTTATTTTGCACATCATCCATACTTCATTTCTCAGTGCAGACTGGGAACCTTCCATGGTGAGTGGAAAATTAATGGAAGAAGAAACAAAAATCATGTAGTTTTGTCACTTGTTAACGCTGGTTAGAAAGTTTGCTTAAAGATGTGAAATATCTAATGATGACTTTGACTTTATCAGGTTTCTCTTTCTGTTCTAAAAACAGGGATGTTTTAGATTATTTTCCACCTGTCGTGGTCTGAAAAATTTAACTGTTCATCATCTTTTTTTGAGGGAATAATTTTCCTTACACTTTAGAGTTTACAAAGAATTATATTTATAATAAATATAAATTATTTAACCTCAACAATCCTATGTGATTGCTGTGATCTCTTATGGTTAGGGGAGATTTAATTTATTAATTTATGAAAAATAGTGGCTTGTTCAAAGCTAGTTCTAATTTTGGAATCTAGGCTTATAAGCAAGAGGCAACAAGCTCCTCACAGACTCACATGGACAGATGTGACCTGAACCTACCACGGCAGTATTCTGAACTCTTTATGAAATATTAAAGAACTGTCATCACTTCCCTAATAGAAGATTTGCTGTATCCTAGTATCATATTCTTTTGAAATAATAATTGTTGAGAAACATTCTCAAAGACTTTATATACAACTTACTAGATATATGAATTTTTAAAAGCCGATTTAGCAAACTTCTTTAGAGAAGAAATGAATTAGAAGTGAGTGAAGTGATTCTGGACGTCTTAAGAAAAGTATTCAATAAAAAAGTCACGGAATCCCTAGAGTCTAAGGTCAGAAGGGGACTTAGTGGTCATCCAGTCCAGCTTATACTTAGTTTGTGGATTTTGTTTGTAGAATATCTCTGATGAGTGGTCATCCAGCCAATCTAAGTAGTTCAGAAAATTAGAGAGTGGGAGAAACAATAAAATTTATCATGTTGACAGATTTTGCCTGTTTCTTACAGAGAAGTTTGGGTCCAATTTGTCCTGCTGCTTTTGCCTCTCCTGACCCTTGATATTCTCTTCTCTCCCAACACATCTCAGAAATATCTCCCTATTGATGTTGTATTATAATCATCTCTTAATGTGTCTGTTTTTCCTCTGGACTGCGAGCAAATGAGGAAAGATGTGCTGCATCTTACTCATCTTTCTCTGCCAGTAATTGACATGGTGCCTGACATGTTATAGGTATTTAACTAATGCTGTTTGAATAAATGAAAAAAAAAGATGCATAGGAATTACCACTATCTCATTCCAGAACATTTTTCATCACCCCAAAAAGAAACTCCATACCAATTAGCAGTCACTCCTATCCTCCCCTAGCCCTAGGCCGTAGCAGCTACATACTGTAGTCTGTTTTACGTCTCTGGATTTGCTTGCTCTGGACCTTTCATATAAATGTAATAATACATGTGAGCTTTTAGTGTCTGGCTTTTTTCACTTCACATGAGGTTTTCAAGGTTCATTCATATTGTGGTGTGTATGCGTACTTCCATCTTTTTATGGCCGAATAATATTCTATTATATGGATATACCACAGTTTGCTTATTTCACATCACATTTTTATAGAGAGACTTGTCAGTCAGATTTCTTATTTTTGCTTGAATATTATGAGTGGCAGAGAATCTTAATTATTTCTACATGATACTGGTAATTTTTAAATATTTAAATTTATAATCTAAGCCTGAATATTTTATAATGCAGTCCTCCCCCCCTCCCCTACTTCTATTTTTCCCATTTTGGCCTCACTTACTGTTTATTAGTGGTATTTTCAAAGGATGAGTCAGTGACAGAATGGTAGACTATGGTAGTTTTGCTGAAAATGAGAAGCAGAAGACTAGCAACTATTGACTTAATAGGCATTTAAGACTTGATTGAATTGTGAAACAGCTTAAGCTATTTGATCTTGATAGGTTTTAGCTATGTTTTAGATTCTAATTTTCAGAATTAGAAATTTTCTTTAGAGATATATTATGAAGGAATAGCTTATACCTTCCCCATTTGCATGGGAAACTAAGCCTCTGTAATACTTTCAAACTGTTTTTAAACATAGGTGCTCTAGCTATGCACGTGCCTTTTATGTTTAAATATGCTAAGTATAAATCAGAGATTTGAAGCTTATTGTTTTCTCATCTTAAGCATAAAAAAATGAGACTATAAAAAGTTTAGACACAATTAGTATTTTCAAATGTCAAGGCAGAATCTCCTATTTCCCAGTGTCAAGGGAAACAACTTTAATTATTTATTTGGAAACGAGTTGATATCATCCCCTCCTTTTTTTTTCTGTTGCTCTATATATTCACTAATTCTCATTAATATGAATTGGTTTATCAGGGTTTAAATTTGCTGACTGTGTATATAGTTTTTACAGGATCACAGTATCTTCATTATTGAGAAATGAGTGACTGGTATAGTATTAGTTACATAACTTGAAAATCAAGTTTTAGAATAGGTTTGTTTTAGAATTTACATTGTTTCATTCTGAGGTAAAATCTACTTTTAGTCCCTGCCAGTTCTGATTTACTCATAAATAAATGTCAACAGGATTGTCTTTAATCTGAATAAGAAACATTGTTCAGACTTCCTACAATTTAGGTCTTTTGCTTCATTCTTTTTTTCACTTTTTATTTTCCTTTTTCCTCCAGGTTATTAATAAGTGCTTAAAGGATTTTTAAGGCTATCGAGTAACTATAATGAATTTGTTACCAGGTGTCCTACTCTTTATGGTAGCTATGTCCCTTTCCAGTTAGAACAAATGTATTGAACTACTTTTAATGCTGCTTCAAGAAAATAGGAAATTTAAACCCTTCAATGTTGGCTTTAGGAAGATATTATCCTATCTTAGATACCTATCGACTACAGCATGCCAAATTCTTTATGTGTATTTTGGCAACTTTCTCTCTGCTTTCTGCGATCATAGGTCTTACCCTGAAAACTCATTGCAGGACCCAACGAAAAATGATTCTGAGGAGGAAAACAGGCAAAAGTACCGAACTCTAAATACTAAATACTGTAATACTGTAAATGCTGTAAACTGCATTTGCTTTTTTGTGCATTAGGCTGTTCTGACACAGTTCACTGCCTGAATTAAAAACATTTAAAATTCCATACCTCTAAAAGATAGTGGAATGTTTAATTGAAGAAAGTAATGCTTTTTCAGGAAGAAAAATGCTCCCAAAACAATAGAATAGCATCTTCTTCACTTTCGACTTCTGAGTTATTTTTCCCTCTCTCACAATAATCCAAGTAATACTGAAATTAAAGTTCTTCTAAAAACATTTTCTCTTAAAATCATAACCTGGCTGGATGAGACCAGAATACCGTTAGGGGCTGGTATTGTGAATTTCAGGAGTTATTTTTGTTAGAGCTTTCAAAGGAAACCAGACTTTACAGAATTCCCAAGATTTTCCTACCCTGACCAGAATTTAGTTTCCTTAGAGAGTAATTTGGTCTAATCCACATATTAACGGGGAGCCCCTGGAGCTCTAGGTATAATTGGCTTGCACCTCTGCTAATTCCATAGCCTCTAGAAATCCAGAAGAGCGTGTATATCTGCAGATTGCCAGAGCCCTAGAGTTCTCATGGCCATTTCTACTTCCTGGGTTTATAATTCTACATGTGATGTGTCTGAGATACACTTGATTCACTTGTGTTTAAAGCACACCAACATTTGTTCATGAGGCATTCTAGGCAGCCCCTATCACTTGTTTTGATAGCATGAGTTGGAATTTGCTTTTCTTGACTATGTTTTAAAGGCTGTGGAGTCTTAGTGACATATAGTATGATATTCAGGTGCCTGATGGTAATACTAAAGGACAATGCGAAAGTGCCTGTCAGTATTTTCTGACCTGCCATCAGTCAGCAGTGGCCTGCTGAGGCCTCCAGCGGCAGGTTTTACCTCAGCACATACCCACATCCAATATCTGCCTTTCTCTGACTCTCTTCCCCAGAGTGGAGAGCTGTGGGCTACTTTGGGAAGAAAGGGCCAAGGTCCCTGGAATCCCCTTGCAACTCTCCCAGGACCCCTTTAGAGGGTCATGACCTGTTGTGAAATATTCTGTTTATATGAGCTCTTGTCCCTCAACCCCCAACCCAAATTTAGGTCCAAGTATTTTTCCAGGGCATTCAAAATATAGAGCAGAGAGGGCAGACTTATTTCTGTGTCAGATTTCCCCCTCTCCCTGTTTTGTGGTCTTATTAGATGGTATTCAGAGGCTCCCAGGGAATCCTGAATCCTATCCTTAATGGGAAGGAGAGGAATTAGCTTTGGAATTGATTGACTTTGTCCCTCTCATTACGTTAAGTGATTTTAAGATGAAACCATTAGGAAGGAGCTTGATATCATTTGCTGTAGTAGTGTGAAATCTTTTTGATATCATTTGTCATAGCAATGTGAAGTCTTTGACCCCAGTTCTCCTGAGACCAGAGAGAAGAGTCAATTGACTCCCCTGGTGAGGTTAGAGACACTGAGGGGGGCTTCTAGATTCCTTGAATTCAGCACCAACTGATTAATATGCTTCTAGAAATTTAGAGCAATGTAAAAATAATAAGGAAATTTTTAAAAGCTCCAAGTCCACTCTTTCAAGAATATGTCAAGTAAATCTTTTGATACCAGTTTGTAACTGGCAAAAGACAAGCAATGACAAATAAAATGTCAGCCGTAGGGGCTCCTCAGCCCAGAATACAACTTTAAAACACTAAGCAGTGACTACTAACTGCTGCTCCCCACTCTCAGCAATTGGTTGCATATTTCAGATGCATCTGGGGTCAAATTTGAGTTCCTAGAAGTCATATTACCCAAATGTAAGTGAAATTTGCATTCAGCTGTGGTTCCCTCCTAGTGTCCTGAAATAGATTCATATCGCACTGTCTGTATAAATTATGGATGCCTTGTACAAGACCCAGATTCAGGATATTTTCAATAACTACCAATACTGTTACCAAGTAGATGTATCTCCTTACCTCTGAAGAGGGGATAGATAATGGCTACATACAGGCTGGGTGTGATTTTATCAGTCTTGGTTATAGACATACTGCTAGAGTTTTTTTCTTATCTATCTTTGTGTAAACAGACTATTGGATCATTTATTTCAGAGCATTGTTTGGTCTGGTTTTAGAGAACGGGAGTCTCTCTGGTAGTGTTTTGGATGACTTCATTGTTTCATGAGTCCATAGAGGCTGTTACAAGAATCAGAAGTGTTGAAATAGAACCTCACTGAGACGTTAGCAAAATTGGACAACTGTTAGACTCTCTTATCAGTTGTTTCACTCAATTTGCTTTTGTTTGTTTTAAAAAACCTCAGGAGGTACACTTGAAACTTATTGGATTTTGTTAATCAGTATCACCCCCCCAAAAAAAATAATTAATTAATTTAAAAAAACTCAGGGGTAGGGGGTCTAACTAATAAACTTTATAGTAGAAATATCTTACATCTCTGCTATGAATCCTGAGAAATTCAAAACAATTTTCATATGGCACTCTTTCAATAAAGAGAGTAGGGTTTTTTTCCTTTCCTGTAAGAAAGTACATAATTCGTTTTCATAACGTGATTTACAGAGTTTGAAACAATATGTAGTTCTTGCTTATTAATGATGGTTTTTGGAGAACTGAGAGGTCTTCACCTTAACAGGGTCTAGAGAAAGTTGTCTTTGTTTTCTGGTAATAACATGGGCAAGGGAGGACATGCTTCCTAAATGGGAGATAGGAAGGTTTCGTATCCACTCGGAGGCTTTATGCTCCTTAGAATTGGCCTTGACTTTGGTCAAAACTGTGTTCAGATTCTCCAGGAAAGTACCGAGAAAAGATTTACTTTGAATTTCTTTATAAAGTAGGAGAAATACATTAATTACATCTAATAGGTTGTTGAAGTGCATAGATAATCTCAGCAGATCTAGTATAAATAGATGTCATAGGACAGATTAGACCAATTAGCTTTCCTTCATTTAGGGGAGGGTTCAGCAATCTAAGTGTCTACATATGGAATGTGACAGATCAGATTTACTTGCATTTTTTCACACCATTAGGAACACTGAAATTCAGCACTGTTTGAGACAAACATGATTAAAGCAGAAACTCTTGGATTAGGCCTTATGATTAAAAGAGATCACTGAAGCCCCAGAAATTGCATGTGGAAGTTTTTTAGTTCTAAGGTGTCATCTATTAAGTTCTTTCCCTGAGAGGATGACATCTTAAGACCAGAACTATAATTTCTAGTTTAGTTAGATGGAGTCTTTTTGTTTGGTTTCTATTTCTGTTGTTATAATTTTCCTGCTTTTCTACAATGAATTCCTTAATCTGGGTTAATGAGTATTTAACATGGAGTTCATGGGCCTGGGGATGGTTGTATTTCCCTGACATTGTCTGCAAAATTGATGTGCATATGAATATTGTGTGTGTGTATATGTGTGCATGTGTATGGAGAAGGTTTATATCTTGCATTAAGTTCTCAAATACTGTATAATTCCCAAAGGTTAAGAAGGCACTAATTTAGAGACTAGTCATTGTTCCTTCATTTGGTGGTGTATCTCCTTTAGCCCCATGAACCTTCACAGTCACATGACCCCTAGGTTGAGTTTGGTATTACTTATGGAGCCCATGGACTAAGTGATGACCCTTATTTTTATGTAAATTTTACACTGGATTGAGAGTCAACTCTTTACTGTTTGGATGATCAAGATGGAAATTATCGGATACCGTTTGTATCATTTTCCCATGGGCTGTTTCTTTGTTGCAGTCTGCCTTAGCTCTGATCTTTAGGCCATGATCATTGGACAATAATCTACCTATGAAAAACTTCAGCAGTATGCTCTTTGTAACTATAGCCTATCCTGGGCTGTAATAGATTCTAAAGAGGAATTTTCTTTTTTCTTTCTTCGTTTCTTTGTTTCTTTTTGTTTGTTTGTTTGTTTTTTCAGCCTGAGAAAAATTAGTTACCTGAGCAGGAATTCTTTTAAGAGATATCCAGGTATGTTCTCCCCACATTTTCGGGAGCTTTTATATCTTCATTTTTTTGTTGGTTGTTTTCGGTTGCCCTTTATCTTCCCTTCGGAAAGATTTACTCAAGTGGAGGAAGGGTAGAAGAGGAAGGGTGCTGAGGGATGAGGTGAGCAGGTACTTGGGGGACTTTCTGTTCCTGCCAAATGATCTTTAAACAAAAAGTATCGAGTATTTTCCTTTTAATTTCCCATAGTGTGAATTCTTCTTTGCCAAATGGTTCTGGGGCTTTGCCTGGGCCCTGTGTGCCAGAGTCGAGGATTCATCTTGGCCAGACATTGCCACATATTGAAGAGGGAGCCGTTTCCAGGAAAGCTCAGAGAGCAGTGGCTCCTAGGAATCCCTCCTTGATTGTGTGAGCCAGGCCTCGACACTTTTGACCATCTGGAAAATTTTGGATGCAAGCACCAATATCTGTCTCATACATATTTTTCTTTTTATTTCTTAAGTTTTAAAAAAATTCTTGCTTATTTGAAATATGTATTTATTACTATTTTATCTGCGTGCTCCAAGAAGAACTGTATGCTTGAAGACTGCAAAGAAAATCATCAGAAAAAGAGTTGACGCACCCTCTGAGGATATATATTGCTATTTTTTATGCTATTATAGTGCTCAGTAAACAATTTTGGAATGAATAAATCTGGAAACTTTTTACGGACACATACTATTAGTGACAGAGTGTTTCTTTTTTCAGGTGCTCTTGAACAAGTGACGATTTCATCTCTCCTTTCCGCACTCTATATAGTGTGTGCTTTCTGTAGTGTGCATCTCTCTGTTTCGTTAATGCTGCAGTTTGAATCTTTGCCACTGCTCTGTTTCTACAGCCTCTCTTGTTTACAATGATGGTCAATCTGTTTATTTCTAGAGGCAGATAAGATCTCTAGAATGCTGTGAGGTAGAGTCTGTGTGACCAAGGAACATTTTATTTTGTTGTAGCTGTACTTGACATACTGTTCATTAGTACTCTGCTTTTAGTACTATTCCTATGCCAAATAGAAAAATATGATCCTAGCTGTCTTGTAGAAATAGCTCATGGTAGTTTTGAGTACTGTTCATGTTTTATTTTAAATTTTCTATAAATTGGCTACCTAAATCCTTTTGAACCTATTAATATATTTATCCTTTTTTATCTTTTATGTAACATAAATTTATGAATTTCTTGTGATAAATCAATCATTTAAAAATGATCTACTCTGTATTAATCGTAGTATTAAACATAAGACATATCTTTGCTTATTGAGTCTACTTCGGAGATTAAGACATACACTCAACAGTCAATGAATGAGATGGTACTATATACTATAATGCAAATTATTCATAGAATAAAATACTTATACTTTTGTGGCATTAAAAATTAGAAAATTAAATATCCAGTTGGCATTTTCTGAGTGACTACCATGTGCTAAGGCATGGGTTTTGAAATTTAAGTAGAGTTTAATGCCTTATTATCAATGACCTGAGAGTATACTGCGGTAAGTGACACTGGTGTCACATAGGCATAAAAAATAGAGATACTTAAGGATCACAGTGGGACAGCAGCCACTCGGAAGATGTAAAGCAGTCCAACTTTGAGTGCTCTGTCTCTGATGATTGTATAGACTGAAGGCATAGATCTAGACCATTTAATCCTCCTAAGGATTGTGACTAGGATGTATTATTAGTCCCGGTGTATCACTCAGTCTGTGTCTTTCTAGCTAAAGTCCTTTTCTGTCCTTTTCCTCCCTTAACACATTATGGTGTTCTTTGGGGAGTTCACTTTGTTTAAATATGTGATTCTTGGGTCTCACCTCACCCCTCTGTACAGAAAGCCAGTGTGAGACATGCCCCTGTGAAAGCATCTATTCAGTATTCCGTTTCCGACTTCTGCTGTCCCATGTTGATGCCGATTGACCATGGTTCATGTGCTCCAAGAAGACATTGTTGAACCCAGTTTCCTGCCGTCCTCACAAGTGCTTTCTGATGGTGCTAGTGATGACACTGGTAACCCACACTAGTCCTTGATCCGCTATCAAAATTGGCCACAGTCTCCTATCCAGGCTCATGGTTTTCTTCCCTGTTTTTTTAATTAATTTATTTTTTTCCTTTTCAACTGGGGTTGTTACAATCAGTTTTTATTCTGTGTGTTCTCTGTGCTTCATTTCTTTGGAAAACCCCTTCGAGCTAATAGCTGGGATGAGAAAAGCACTGGCTGCTCTCCTTGGCAGTCCCTGTCCCTTAGCTTTTGACACATCTTTGGCAGAACTCACTTAACTTTATAGAGGTTGGAGCTTACCTGGAAGAGAAGAAGGTCATCATCTGGTGATCCAGGATGACGCATCCTCAGGGGTTCTGGACTCCAGTTTTCAGCTTAGTCATTTGACTTGAAGGATAAGACACCACTGAGGGAAGGTAACTTTTATTCTGCCTTTACCAACTTTGAACACAATGTGTTTTGTTTGTGTTCCACTATTACTGGGAGCTGAATCATGTTTTAGTTGAGATTAGTGTAAGTTGACCATATGATATAACCATTTTTGTAGTAAAAAAAAAAAGGTCAATTATTGGCAATGTCATCTAGTTCAACCTTGTATATCTTATCTATGAATCTAAACTAGCTTATTGCTTGCTTCCATTAATGGTAAACTGTGAAAAAGTATTCCAGATGCTATGTTAAGTGATTTTAATGGAAAGTCAGTGCTAAGATTCCTCTTTCTCTTGCTTCCTAGGTCACTCTGCACCTGAATCCCATCTCCTCAGTCCACATTCACCACAAGCCTGTTGTGTTCCTGCTCAACTCCCCACAGCCCCTGGTCTGGCACCTGAAGACAGAGAGGCTTGCAGTTGGGGTCTCCAGACTTTTCTTGGTAGGTGTTCGAAACCTTCCCACAGTGATCCTGAGCACAAGGATATAATGACCCTAAAACTTTGCAAGTCTTTTTAAAAGGTTTATTTCATTGAAATAATACCAGAGTCCACAGTGTGTTAAATTGGGAGTATGTTTTAGTGATATTTGGATGGCACAGATACGCTTTCACAGAAAACAAGCACCACGGTGGATGGAGAGAGAGTTAGGTCTAGTTTGTGTGTTAGAGCAAGACCTGCAGTCATACTCTGTGTGGCCTGAGCTTTGGTCTCAACTCCGAAGCCCTCCCCCCCACCTCAACTTTTTGCGGCATCATGAGCAATGTAAATATTGTAAATAGCCACTAGGTGTGTGGTCTCCTACCACAAAATAAATGCACGCAAACTCACTCTGTTTGTATATAACACAGACCTAGTTTCTGATATGAGGATCTGTTTGTTGAGAAAGTGACACAGTGCGCTCCAAATGAAAACATTTGTATTTTATAAAAAAGCTGGAACCCAGCTCTTATGGAAAGATCCAAATATTACCTACTATTTGTAAATCATGTCCTTTTAAGTTTGCCAGAACATTCAAGTTTGCTAGTTGTGGAGAAACTGATGGGTTGTTTGGATGGAATTTTTGGGGTATGACATCATGTCTGATGATGAGCAACACTGCACTTCACAGTGATAGCTCACATTGTCTATTGCTAGAACTACATGCTAACGGCCTAAACTGCAGAGCGTTAGGCTTTTAAACCTCTCTTGTCCACAAGCATTCGAAACAAGAAGAGACCTCAGTTAATAGTTTTTCTCTTGCATAACGAATAAAATTTTCCTAATTAAATTATCTTAATCTACATCTGTAGCCTCTTGTCACTTGTATTTGAAGAATACTTATAAAAATTCAGTAGTACCTGTTAAGTAAAGTAAGAATCCATAGTTAATACAGTTAGTAAGTAGAAAAATAAATGAGTAAAAAGGGTAGAAGGAGAAGCTCATCTTTATAGTAGAATGCCAATCAAATAACGTAGAAGTAATGATGGAGTTAGAAAATTATCATTTTGCAACTGTCATAGTAAGTTGATTATGCAAGAGTCATTAATAGGTGCTAAAGCTAGTGGAGGTGGCTTAATGACAAAAGAAAAAATCAGTAACTATATGTAGTAGAGATGCCCAGTAGTACCTTAACCAAGAATCAAAATTAACATCAATACGGTGCAGATAGCCATTGTGATCTTTTAGATGTGATAACCTGAGAATAAGCACAGCGTCACTTATGTAGTATTTTAGCCAAAAAAATGCACATAGCCTGAATCTAATCATGAGGAAACATTGGAGAAAACCAAATTGAGTGACATTCTATAAAATAACTGGCCTGTGCTCTTCAAAAATGTTAGTCATGAAGACAAAGAGAAGCTGAGGAGAGCAATTCCAGATTACAGGAGACTCAAAAGACGCATGTGATCCTGAACTGGATCCTCTTGGGTAGGGAGCGGGGCCATTGCTAAAAAGAACATGATGGGGATAAAAGGCGAAATTAGAATTGGCCTGTAGATTAAAGTAGTGTATCGATGTTATCTTTCTTGAATTTAATAATTGTACTGTTATATAAGAGAATATCCTTCTTAGGAGACATAATACACTTAAGTATTAAGGGATAAAGGGCCAAAGAGTTCAGAAAAAAATCATACGATGTATAGATAGAATAATAAAGCAAATGTGGCAAAATGTTGAAACTGGGGAATCTAGTTAAAGGGTATACAAAGCTTCTTTGTAATATATTTGCATTTTTGTAAATGTGAATTGATTTCAAAATAAAAAATTTTAATTCGAAAGTACGTTTATAAGGTAGGAGTTACTAATAAATTATAGCTTTTTTTTTTAATTGAAACTCTTATTTCTCCTAAATTAAAAAAGGCCAAAAGTCAGAGTTGCTGTTATTACTATTACCAACACATTTATTTAGCACTTACTATATTCTAGATATTACACTAAGTTCTCTCACAGTAACCTAATGATGAGGTGGGTATTTACCCCATTTTAAAGATACATTTACAGATGAGGAACTAAGACTCAGTTAGAGAGGTTAATTAGTGACCCAAATCAAACAACTAAGTACTGGCAGAGCTGGGACTCAATACACATAGGATTTACTCTACAAACTCTTACGGTAAATTGGCTCCCTTCATACTCATAATCATTGTTAATTTCCTTTTATTAAAATTATTTGTGATAGTGAGACTAATGGTCGTGATCATAAGGTCATATGCACATTTAGTCCTTATAGTACAGAGCTGTGCTGTTCGTTACTGTAGACACCAGCTATGTGTAGCTATTTAAATTCATATTAACTACAATAAAAAAATATAGTTTCTTAAACATACTAGCCATATTTCAGGTGCTCAGTAGCTACATGAGACTAGTGGCTACCACATTGGACAGGTTATGGAGAGGTTATGAGTGAAGGCTTTGCGTACCCTGGTTTGAATACAAGCAGTAACCCAAGGCAGATTATTTCATTTCTCTAAGCCTGACTCGCCTCGATTACAATGTGGGAATAATAATAGTCTGTACATCATGGGATCGTTATCTTGATTAAATGAGATTACTTGTAAAATGTTTAGTACAGGGACTGGCACCAGTAACTTTATGGACATTACCTGCATTTTTGTTGGTATTTATAATTAGTCATAGTAAAGAACACTTGGGAAGGATGTTGAATTTACATTTCTAATTATGAAACATTTAGCTTGGTTGGCCCCAGATTGAAAGGAGTTCCTATTTCTGTGGGCTGTAGGTCCAGATGAAAAGTGGGGGTCACATGGATCATAGTTGTACTGGTCACTTTCTGGATTCCTTCATCAACCTGCCATTCCTTTGGGTTTTAAGGGAAAGTATCTTACTTCTAGTTACTTATTTGCTTTAATTTTGTTTCATATCTGATAAGAATTGCCTCTTCAGTTTAAGACGTACTAACAATGAAAAAAAAGGAGACAGTTTTAGTAAACAATTTAACATCAACCCTATTTGGAGTTAATCCCATGTAATTAGATTGCAGATCAGAGGATGCACCTAAAATTACCAACATGGGAGGCAGCATTGGGAGAAGTCAAGGATTTCAATTCTGGGACACCTGAACTCTGCCTTATTGTCCAGCAGGCTGAATTTAGGGAAGGTGGTTTTCTCTTCTCTGTACTTTTCTTCATAGCCAGGAAGAGATGGTAGAACATCTGTTGTTCATTCAGGTTCTCATATCAGGAGTTAGCAAGTGATGCAAATTCTGTCACAAGCTAGGCAGCTTTCCCTAACAGAGTATATGTACTGAAGTGAAGAAAGCAAGGCCCTCTTAGCCTGAAATGACAGCCATTGCAGCAGAGAGACCAGCTGCTGGATAGAAACCCAGTAGTTTGTTCTATTGATCTACTTATAGTAGTTAAGAGTTTAAGCTTGTAGATAAGATAACTAAATTATTTTGCATAAAGTATTTCATCTAAACACTTCAGAAGGCCCATGAAATCTTTGGAAACTGTGGCTTAGCTGTTTCTATCACTGTATTCTCCAAGGTTAGAGAGCTTAGAGGAGCTGAAGAGAGAGGGTAGGTCTCTTAACTCTTAATTTAAGACACCTATGTCCTTACTTCTTCCCTGATAGCCTGCTGAAGGATTTGCATTACTGACTTAAAACTATCTTTACTTTCTAGGTAGAATTATAATAACTTTAAGGTTTGTTTGTTTATTTGTTTGTTTAAGTAGGGTGGTGAGAAAAGCTCAAGTAATGGTATATACTCATCCATCAGGATGATCTTTTAATTTAAGTCAACATGTCTGCATTATTATAACTGCCCAAATTAAAAAAAGAAACCTTTTATAATTAGTTAGCAGGGCTTTATGTTACTCAGAATGTCTCAGCCACCCATGAGGGTGACTAAAAGCATTATACAGCAGGTCCTCAAACAACGTTGTTTCATTTAACATTGTTTTGTTATAACTATGGATAAGGGGAATAAAAGATTCCCATCCAAGGCCGCTGTCTGTGTGGGTTTTCTCCAGGTATTCCAGTTTCCTCCCACATCCCAAATATGTGCACGTGAGGTGAATTGACATGTCTCAGTTGTCTCAGTGTAAGTGAATGTGGGTGTGAATGGCCCTGCAATGGAAGGGCATCCTGTCCAGGGTGGATTCCCCACTTGCACCCTGAGCTGCCAGGATAGGCTCTGACCACCCATGACCCTGATCTGGAACAAGTGAATTGGAAAAGAATTTTTTTTACTTGTTTTTATTAATCTTTCTTAAATGTATCTATAGCTTGCATTTATTTCAGTGTTTAATATTGGAAGTGTTTTTGGGTCTTTATTTAGAAGTTTGATGTTTATGTGACCAGAAAGATGCCATGGGAACTTAACTCTTGTTTATGTAAATTAGCCTACGGTAAAATTGGTTTCGTTATGTGTTGTTTTGCTTAAGAGTTGGTTTTGTTGTACATTGTTTTCCAAGAACCTATCGAAGACATTAAATGAGGACTTATTGTACTTTAATACTGTCTAATAAAAGTATTTTTTTTTTCTGTTAAATTGCAGTCCTCATGATTCCACAGTGCAAGCAAAAAGGGAACGTGTCAGGCAGGGAGAAAGTGGTGTTGAGTTTCCTCTGCGAGGCAAGTGTAGTTCCTTTATCTGGTTGTTCTAGTTACCTAGGAAATGGGACTAGGATAAAGAGTGATTGTTTCAGGCTGAGTCTCAAGTAGTGGATCCAAGTATAAGTCATCACACACACACACACACACACACACACACACACACACAATAGAGTTGTCACAGCTTTGTAGTTTTTCTTTTGCAAGGTGTCTAGATGGCCCAGAGAATACTGGGTAGGTTAGAATTGTCTTTTAGTGCAATCAGAAATAAATATAATTGTATCCTCTCAGTCTGTCATGTTGAAACTATAAGTAAAACTCTCCTAGAAGAATCATCTAAGTTTATTTTTATTTATGCAGTTATTTCCACATTAAATAAAAGGTAGGGTAGCTCGACTGGGCAATAGATGTCTGAACTTTCAACCTGAGTTTGCCAAAAAAGATTGGAAAGAGCTACAATATTAGATTGTCTTTCAAAATACGCTACGATTTGAATAGACATTTCTCCAAAGAGAAAGTGCAAATGGCCAATAAACACATGAAAAGATGCTCAATGTCATTAGTCATTAGGAAAAAGCAAATTTAAAATCACAATAAGCTGTCACTGCTACCTACTAGGATCACTATAATAAAAAAGGCAGATAATCACAAGTGTTGTTAAGGATGTAGGGAAGTTGGAACCCACTGGTGGCAATATAAAATGGTGCTTTGGAAAACAGTTGGGCAAAACATATGTCCACAGAAAAACTTGTCCACAAATGTTCTTAGCAGCACTATTCATAATAATCAAAAAGTGCAAACAACCCAAAATGTCCATCAACTGAAAGGTGGTATATCCATACAATGGAACATTATTTCGCCATTAAAAGAGTGAAGTGGTGATATGTACGCCGTGTATTAAACTTGAAAACATTATAAATAAAAGAAGCCAGACACAAAAGGCCACATATTGTATGATTCCATTTATATGTAATGTCCCAAACAGTCAAATTTATAGAGATGGAAAGTAGATCAGCAGTTCCCAAGGCCTGATGGGAGGGGAGAATGGGGAGTTTCTTTTCGGGGTGAAATAAAATGTTCTGGAATTAGATAGTGGTGACTGTTAGCACCATTGTGAATATTACCACAATTGTTAATATACCAAACACACAGTTGTACAGTTTAAAAGGGTGAATATTATGATATCTCAATAAAGTGAATTATAAGGTTGAATTATAATTATGTAATTTATATAATTATAGTAAGGGCAAATTATATCTCAATAAAGCTATTAGGAAAGAACTTGCTGCGGCACACTTTTTAAAAGGGATGGTATTAAATTTAATAAACTAAATTATAAAATCTTTTTACTTTATCCCATGTACCTATCTGATTTTTTATAAACCTGCCTTTCTTTGTGTTCCAAATGTGAACACTCTCGCCTACAAGGTCTACAGAGTGGGAGTCCTGAAAGAAGGAGAAATTCTTAAGATGAGACCCTAATGCCTGACTTCTTATAACATAAAATGTCTAATCCAGAGGCCTTGGCCAGTCTTTTAGCATCAGACTTAGTTACTTTAATTGCTCGTAAGGAAAAACAGTGTCTAAGATTAGGACAGTCTCAAGAAATAAACAGCAACTTCCTCCAACCTCATTCACTATTGAGATTACTGTGCTGTGGCTTATTTTTTCTAGCCATCTCTTGCTAAAATCAGAAAAGAAATGTATGTAAATGTGTATGTTTGGTTGGAAATGTGGCATGGAAGAGGATATTGGTCTCCAAGATAGAGTTTCCATATTTAACAAAGCTAAACGATGCTCAGGTAAATTTGAATTTCCTATAAATAATAATTTTTTCATCATGTTCATGCAATATTTGGGGCATACTTTACTGAAAAATTTATTGTTTATCTGAAATTCAAATTTAATTAGGTGGACCGGGTTTTATCCGGCATTTCTTCTCAGAGGTAACTTAGGTTTTTGTTTCTAGTTAACATTCTGGCCTGCATATCAGGAGGCCTGAGTACTAACTAGTCTTGGCTCTGCCACTGAGTAGTTATACATCACTGGACAAAATCACTTAACTACTAGGGCCTCAGTTTCCTCATCTCTAAAGTGAGGAAGTGGTACCAGATGATCTTTAAAGTTTCTCCCAGCTTTCAAACTCTGATTTTTTTTTTGATAATACAACTGTTAGGTATTATATCGCAATTTAATTAGAAACAGAAAATGGTAAAATCTGAACATTGCCTCTTCAGCAAATCCAAGTAAATATCAGGGCAGGGCAGTTGAAATAAATGAGAAACTAAACTCTATGCTATTGGCTTTGGATTAAAAACAAATCAAAATTTAATCCTAATGAAAAATGTAAATTAATACCAGGAACATGCTTAATATTTAAAACCTGATTTTGTGTTTCTGAGAAAGGCGGGGGGGATGAGTGAAGAAGTGAGGGTTGCCAAAATCTGGTTTATTCCTTTTACTTAAACTTAGGGTGTGGGGGGGAGGTCCAAATATTTTGGGCCTCTGCCATTAAACCACAGGCAGTTCTCTGGTCTGCACTGCAGTTTGGATGACTGACAAGGCTGAGTGAAAAACAAGTGCTATTTGTTTTCCTGTGCCCAGTATTTAACTGGAAATCAGAAGGCGAAATTTCCAATCAGTTGTTAAATAGCCCCAGATGTGTCTTAGCTGTGCTCTAGGAAGGGACATGCATAGTCTGTACCACGGCACGTGTCCAGTCATTCTTTTTCGTGAATCCAAGTGATGTGTAATTGAGGATCGTAGTGTTCAAAAAATGCCCTGTGACTAACTCAGACATTCAAGTTTGCTTGTGCAGTAGGGAACTTTAAAAATTTTCCTGTATTCTCTACTGCATTGCATTAAAAAAAAAAAATCTGGAAATGATTTTTTTCTTTTTTAATTTTCTCCTTTTCCTTGTTTGGCAGTTCCCCCACATTTAGAAAAACATGACATTATTATACCTGGTATGACGGTTTATGTATCTCCTTGTTCATTCATCCAACACCCAGTTTTTAGTGCCTGCAGGATGCCGGGAACTGTGCTAGGTGTGGAGGATCCAGAGGGAAATGGAGTGGATTGCCGGCCCTCACAGAGCTTTCTATTTTGTAGGAGAGATGGTTAAGAGATGAGGAATTACAGTTTAGTGTGATAAGTACCATTGTTGGATCCTAAAAATTGGAGAAAATGAGAATCCTCCTATTCCAGGTGCAATTAAGGCAGCTCCCCCTGCGAGGTCGACTGAGGAGCAGCATGGGTCAGGGTCGCAAACACAGAATTGTCACCCCTATGTGATAGGGGTCTGGAGATATTATTTTGAATTTTCCAGGGAGGTCTTTCCCTAACTAAGTTCTCTCTTAAAGGCAAATTCAATAAGTAAATGTTTCAAGATTAATTCCTCTTTTTTCTTTTTTTTTTTAAATGCCTCTTGTGGAATGACTCACTGTGTCCTGTGGGATATTCCAAGTGGTTGTGTAGTGTGCATTTTTGTTCCAGAGGCTGCTTATCTGTTGGTTTTGTGGCTTGTCCATAAGAGCCCTAATTATAAGGGACTTGAGCCTCTCATGAGCTAAGGTCAGTCGACTACCATATTTCCTCGGAACAAGTTTCTGGCCCTTTTGTGGTGAGAGCTCTTCCTAAATGTCACTGTGGCGATTAGAGAACTGGAAAGAGTCCAGGTTCAGCTAGTAATCTTGGTCCAGAAAGATTTTTCGAAAGACTTAATGAGGTTTAACCTGACTCCTGGGTTAAGGCTGGTGAATGTTGCCAGTGAGTGGCCCCTTGGCCTCATGAGGTTTGCCTGGGTGTATTCTTCCTGATCAAGACATCCTGTCCTGGAGAGTTCAGGCAGACGTAGACTTTTCCTGGCTCAGCTGGACTTACTGTGTCATGTCTGTGTGCAGACATGGGCCCTAGCCTATGAAGGCTTTGCTTTCATTCAACAAATTGAGGTTAAATAAACTCGATTGCACTGAGGGAGGAAGGTTGGTATTTGTGTAGAATCTTATGACGTCCTTTAAGGTTTTACTGACTAAAGCTAATCTGGTAATTTGATGACACTGCCCTTCCCTTGGGTTGGGCAATTGTCTTAAATGTTACATCTCTAGTGCCTTTGGTTAACATGGCGGGGCAGCCTTCAGGCTGCTGTTTGGTTAAAAAAGCAAATATTTTGTTAAGGGAGGTTGCAGAATATTTTTTTCATGTCATGGATGGAGTGGGGATAGGTAGGAAATCTGCCTCTGGGAGATTCTGGTGAGGCTGACTTGAAAGCTCGTGGCTGTGCCTTGATTCTCTCATAAACTACAGACAGTGAGGCCCTTGGTAAACAATCCCCAAAGGTGGCCCAAATTCCCCATCTCTGGAAGGGACCACAGGATGGCCTGACGTCTTCCTGGGCACAGAAGGAGTTTATCTGAGGTCACCCAGTTTTGACACTCCAAGCCTCCATCACCTAACTCCCTGGCTTGGAAGCAGATTTCTGCAGGGGAGGAAGGAGCTCCGTCAGCCTGTCTTATGTCTTTGTCCAGGGTAGAATATGTATCCTAAGATCTGCTTTTGCCCTTGGTCTTGACACCCTATCCCCTGACGGCCGGGGGTCTTTTTTGCAAATTTGGGCTCTTAATGCCTCTGAGCCAGGGAGTCATCACTGGTCTGCTTCTGCTTTGTCCTGTTTGGGTAGTGAATGACACAGCTGCGAGGGTGTATCTGGAGGTCAGAGGCTCATCCATCTGCCGTCTTTGCAAAAGACCACAGTAGTCACTACCCACTTGATCTGTAGCCCTTCCATCTTTATCACAGAGAGCCTTTATCACAGATTACATTTTCTGGGTGATACAGGATGCTGGAAGATATTCAGAGCTGCTGTTTGGAGCCAGTGCTGCTCCAGCCCTTGAACACAGGACTCATATATCCTTTCCTAGCAGTTTAGACAAGAAGGCTACGGTCCTGCCACAGTGACGAATGATTTGGGGCCTGTCAACCTCAAGATCTGTCAGACAACTCTTGTACACTGTCGGGAGGTGTGAGCCATATGCTAGCACTCTTCTAAGCACTTTACACACATTATCTTATTTAATCTTTATAACAAGCCTATGAACCGAGGAACTATTATCTTCATTTTAAGATGAGGAAACTGACACAAAGAAGTTAACTTGTGCATGGTCACACAACTAGTAAGTGGTGGCTGTAATCCATGTAAAGTGCTAAGAATAGTCCCTGGCACATAGTAAGCGCTCAATAAATGTTGGCAATAGTAATAATAAATACTTTTTTAAATGATGGGGCTTAGTAGTTTAGGCTACATTTCCCCTGCTTTCTCCCTTTATGTCACATATCCCAGATTTTGATTCTGGGATTGAATGAAGTTATGCTTTGAATGAGAGCAAGTAGATATGACTAGGGATATTGGGTTTTAATTGTCCACTGTCATCTGGCCCACGGTCTCCTTTTACAGAGGAAAATACTTAGGTTAAATGGCTTTCCCCGAGATCTAGATGCGGAGGTGGTCCTGGTCCTATCTGACTATATACAACAGCAGTATTCCTAGATACCACGTAAAGCTTCTGAAGTAATGTTGGCACTTGCTCTATGGCTGGAAGTTAGCTATGGTAGCTGCTACCTTAAAAATAACAGCATTGTAAAAGTGATTAAACCTGCCCAGTATTTTAAGTCAGTTTTTTCCTGATTTTCCCCACTTTGCTTAGAACCTCTGGCCCTATCTTTCAGTCACAGATAGTGCAAGGAATGTGATTAGGTGACATCTTGAGATACAGACATAATTCAGGTGCCCCATACTTTCCAGAAGGGTAAATGGAGACCTTACTGGGGACAGTCATAAACTGCCTGACTTAAGGTGTGACTGTGATGTCATCTGTAACTCTGGCCTTCAGCTAGGAGCCACCAGTTACTATCTCACAGGGCTTCAGAGCTGAATTCGTTAAGAGCCAATTCAGGGAGGGTATCAATCACTGACTTAGTGAGGACCTGATGTGGAATCACCTACCTGATCTCATTTCAGCATAATGTATTGTGAATGGCTTAAGTACTAGGATCTAGGTCATACCAGTATTTCACTGAGGTAAGGGTTTTAAAACTGCTTCTTGACCCCTTTCTCAACAGCATGTTCTTCTGGTTGGCCCGTCTCTGGATCAGCTACACCAGGTTTCCCTGCTTAATAATCTGCATCCGCCCATGGCCGTCTGGGGATCATTTCTTCAGAGACATTAAATGTGTCCAGTGCAATTTTCTTGGCTTTGGCATAGGAGATCTCCTTGGTCTTCTCCAGAGACTTAAATGTAGACTGGAAAATGGGGGCGAGCACAGGAACACAGCCTTTGTTTGAGAGCTGATGTTAAGAAGCTCAAGAGGGCTGCAACCAGCTTGGGAGCTGAATGCCTACCTCCATCCTGCCCCCCTTACCCCTGGGAAATGCCCCTTAGAACACCTCCCCCACCCCCGCAAACTGTTACTAGATCCGTGGTCGCTGAACCAGAATATGCAGCTCTATTCCTCTTGGGGCTTGCATCAGCCATTCACATTCACAGAGGCTGTGTCAGTCAGGAGTTATCCAGAGAAAGAGAGCCAATAGGTGATACATGTGAAGAGATTTATTGCAAAGAACTGACTTTGGCCATTGTGGGGCCAGGCCAAGCAAGTCAGAAATTGCAGGGCCCGAGGTCAGGAAAGCAGTGGGAACTCTCCGGCGTGAGCTGAGCGTCAGCTCTGTTCTTAAGGCCTTTCAACTGATGGAATCAGGCCCATACAGGTTATCTAGAATAGCCTATCTCCCTTACTTAGATCCACCTGATTATGGATTTTAATCACCTCTACAAACTACCTGCCCAGTAACATCTAGATTAGTGTTTCATTGAATAGAGAGGATAGCCAAACCAGGATGACATATAAAACTGTCTCAGAAGCATTTACATCTTAAATCTATACAGCCTGATATTCTTGCCATGCTGTATCTGCCATAGTTTCGATTCAATCATTTTTAGAGCCTCCGACAGTTTTCATCTTTGTTGTTTACTGTAAGAGATCTCTCTTCTTCCAGCCAAGCAATTATTTGTTTCCATAACAGTCATTACTATTTCTGTCTGCCCCTCCATTCCCTTTCTCGTCTACTTTCACCAGCACAGCTCCTCAGGCCCCTGGGGAAGGGGAGAAAGAGAAGGAACAACTCAACGGGGAGAATCTCTGTATAAGAGGCAGGGAAAGGCATAACTCCTGCTTTGCCTCTCTGCTTTACCTTTTCACTCTCTTAAAAGCCTGGGTTTGTATTGCATAGTTTTTGGAGTCTCACAGACACAATTTGAATCTGCATTCGTCCCTTGCTAAAACTAGGTAATCTGGGGCTTTACCTAACCTCTCAGAGCCCTAGTTTCTACAGTTGTCAGATATGAGGATTCGGAATCTATGAAATATGAACTTAGTACGTGGTCAGGAAGAGCCTTTATAGTTTTATCTCCCAGTGTTCTATTAGTAAGGGGCCCAGAGGGCTCTGTCTACCCAAGTCTGCTGATTTCTTGAGTTTGGTAGCTGACTGCTCTATGGTGGTAGAGTAGAAGGAGCTGTAGAGTGAGAAACGTGTATTGTCAGCCCTGCTTTCTACAGTCTCTGTGCCTTGGGCAGATTCTTTAGCTTCTCTGAGCCTTAATGTCCTCTTCTGGGAAATGGAACTTAGGTTATCAGTCTTGATGAAGAGGAACTCTCTAAAGAGAATTCTAGGAACCTATTTGGAGCCAAGTATATATGGAATTCAGTTTGTACCCTGGAACCAGGATTAGCAGATTGGATGTAAGTTAAAAGAAAAATAAAAGAAAAAATCCTGCCCAGTGAGGGATTTCCCAGAAGCACATTTAGAGGGCAAAAATAGATCAGAGATCGTGGCAAGTAATAATAATGATGCCAACATTTTATTTTTTCCTGAAAAACACCCTTTTGACGGCAAATGCACTTTTAAGTTTTGAGTCAAGTCCCTCCTAATGTCATGCTAACATTGGAAGATGAGAAAGGGTGAATTTAGGAATCTGAAGAGATCATTTTGTAAGCCATCGAGGATTCCTGTGTGGCCTGGGACTCTGCTTTGGAAAACTCCATTATAAAGCAGCTCACGCTTCATTAATTTCGTATCTAGTGAGGACTGAGTCTGTCTTTCAGACGGAGTGAGATCTCCTGCTTCTCTTTGTATATATACATATTCACATACACTATCATTTTTGTAACGTTTCCATGGGAGATTAGAGGATTGCTTTTATACTGGCCCGCATTCAAGTCTATGCATGTTTATATTTGTAGGGCAGCATCTCAGAACTTTCCTCTTGGACATGTGTAAACATGTAGGGTGTTAAGAACAGAGAGCAGTTTCAATCTTTTAGTTCTTTATATTTCAGCAAAACTAAAAAAAGCAGAGGATGATCAGGAATGTTTTGAGAAAAATTGTTAAATATGTTTTAAGTCATTTTTTTGGTAAGTTATGGATACGAAGTGAAAACACTCAAGGGTTTTTAAATGGTGGCATGGATTTATGTTTCTTGAACGCCCAGTAGGCAGGTACCATAACCACATGGCTCATGAATATGCAGCTTGCAAATTATGACTGTAGATTCATGGGCATGGAAGTTATTATTTCTTTAAAACAAACTTAAAAAAATACATTGAGTCATGATATATGGTTAATAGAAAACATGTTTCAGATCATATTTCATATCACGTGGCTTTGGAGGAAATAGGCAAACACAGCCCTCCCAGGAACTGGGTAGGGAGAACGTGTGATTTTCCTCTTTCGGAATGTAGGGTTCAGTCCTCATTTGGGAAGTAAATATTTCAGTACTGTTCCAGTACTTTATGTCAGTTTGTTTTTGCTGGACTTTGTGCACAAAATATATCAAAGCGTCATCTCCATAACGTCTTTCTGTGTGGGCACTATTACGAGTTCTAGAGCCAACATACATAAATCCTACTTATCCATAAACCTAAATTCTAGAGAAATGCCTATTCTAGTCTACTGTGTATCTTTTTTCCCCCTAGAATTGAATTAGCAAATACTTGGCATGACAGGTGCTTCTGAAATTCAATGTGTTTTTCCTGGCTTCATTTGTTTTCCTTGTTTTGCTCTATTTTCCTAAGTAGGCAACTCCAGAAGAGATTTATCTGTGTGCAAGAATCAGGAAAAGGGAATAAGAATAATAGAAGTTGGGAATAATAGAAGTTGGGTGTAGGGCAGAACAAAAGAGGGACAGAAGCCGATTCCGATTGTGGAAGTGCTGAACTTTCACTAATGCCAAAGTCATGTGAATGTGTGAAATAGGGTTTGCGAGTTAGAGCAGCCCCGCAGGGCTGTAACCTGAATAGCAGGCGCTCACCCGACTGATAACTCAAGCTCCACATGGACCACAGCTGAGCTATGGGGGGGTGGGAAGGTGGTGGTGGTGGCAGGTGGTGGTGTGTGTGTGTGTGTGTGTGTGTGTGTGTTTTTCCTGGAACAGATTTTCTTCTGAGATCTCAGCAGGCTTTTCTATATCATTGGAGAGCTATGGCTCCTCTTATTTCACAAGGCTCAATTTTTTTCTTTTTAGATGTGCAAGAAGATGACTCCATCTATGACTTGGCTTTACTCTCTCCCTCTTGCCTTGTTTTTTTTTTTTAACCAGTGCAAGGGGAGAGGATTCTTGTTTGTTCTCTGAGCAATCCTGTTCGTGCTTTACAAAGACTATTTGGAGTTTAAGTAATATTTGATGATCTAGAGCAGTGATCATCAAGTATGCATTGGAATCATGGGAGAGATGGGGCATGGAGGTTATAATGCAGTTTCCTGGACCGCACATTCTTACCCAACTGCAAAGTCTGCATTTTAACATACTTCTGTCTATGATATACTGGTTTAAGGATCACGCTTTGGGAAGCATTGGGCTTGAGATGTCTTCTTAACATTGATTTATGTTCCGAGACCAGACCAAGAAGTAGATGGGTGGATAGATGGACATTATCAGTTCACCCTTCCTTAGGGTCATGTTGGAGAAGGCTCTAGAGCAATGCTGTCTAGTAGAAGTAAAATGCAAACCATATAGATAATTGTAAATCTTCTATTAGTAAATTTAAAAAGTAAAGGAAATTAAGTGAAATTGATTATAATGGCATATATTATTTAGCCCAGTATATCCAAAATAATATCATTAACATGTCATCAATAAAAAATAATTGAGATTTTAAAACTTTCTTCTTGCCTGTATGACATAGTACAAAGTCTGTTATATATTTTACATTTACAACACAGATCAATTTAACTAGCAACATTTCAAGTGCTTAGTGGTGGCATGTGGTTAGTGACTATTATATTGAACAGCTGTAGAGCAGCGACAGCCCTGAGCTGCTGGCAGACACATGACTGATCATTGCCATTTCTCTACTAGTCCTGAGTAGGACCGCAGAATCCTTCTTAGCACAGAACTTTAGGTAAGCAGTGCCAATTCATTGGACCTCAAGATTCATTCATTTATTAAATAAATACTTATAGAGTGTCTTTTCCATACCCAGCACTGTTCTAGGTGCTTGGGACATACCCATGAACAAAGCAGACTAAGATCCTAGCCTTTGAAGGAGCTTGCATTCTAGTGGGAGGAGATGGTCAATTAGCATTTTAAATAAGTAAATTATATAGTGGTTTGGAAGATGACTATACTAATACTATACTATACTGTACTATACTATACTGTACTATACTATACTATACTATACTATACTATACTATACTATACTATACTATACTTTACCGTAGAAATAAGAACATGTAAAGCATGTAAGGATTTAGGAGGACTCAAGATTGCTAGAGTTGGGGCTGCTGGGTGGTTAGATTGTAATTTTAAATAGGCCCCGTTGAGAAGGTAACATGTGCGTGGACTTGAAGGAGGTGAGGTCAAACTTCAGAGGAGACTTAATTACCACCTGTGATCTAGCATGGCCTGCATTTTCACCAGGACTGTTGATCGGGGTGAGGTCAAGGAGGTGGGAGGAGAGGGATGGGACTAGGTGAGGCCTTACAGTATGGCACTATCCTCAGCAAAGCTCCTCTCTTCTTCCTCTCTGAAGATGAAAGCAACTTGGGGGCGGCCCAGGGAGAGACTGTGATGCAACTGCCAGGCCTCTGAGTCAGCTGATGTGCTGAGATAAGTGCTAAAACGAAGAACCTCAGTTCCAGGAAAATGGTGGCTGCACCCAGGAGCCAGCATTTGCTCACTTCACTCAGGCTTGGGAGATTAATCTGGAGGCTTCAGTGGATTGGCTTAGGACTTTAAGAGTTAAAGCTTAAACGCAGGTGTGGAAACAAAAGGGCTGGTTGCCTCTTTTGCTTTTTTCTTGCTCTTTTGGACAAGGTTGTTGAATCTGATCCAGAAAAAATAATAAACTTGGCTCTCGTTGCCTAGCCGTAAGTTCTTGTAATAAAACTCCCAGCACTGGCAGATAGAGTAATGTTCTGCTCTTTAAAAAAGTCTGGTAGCATAACTAGAATTTAAAACACAAATGTCGTGCATGCTGTAAGTAGGAAGAGAGCATTCAGGAAAGGAGGTGGCTCGGTGTGGATCCTAAGTAACCTGGGATTTGTTGGACAGTGAAGAGCTTCACATTTGTCCCTTCCACAGATGCTTGCTAAAGATTGGGATTCTTGGAGCTCAGTGCTATGTTCATTCCCACAGGAAGATGTTTGTCATGTCAGGGAATGTCAGAAGATTGGGTTTTAATTAGCAAGCAGAAGAAAAGTTCAGTGGATTCTGGGGGAAGACATGGAACTACCAAATGATTTAATAATTGGTTTTTAGTTGGAATTATTGGGTGAAAAATTAAATCATTAGCTTTAAAGCCTGAATAATCATTTCCTGGGCAGTGAGGGAAGTAAGGGTTACGGGAATGAAGAAATTATGGCATATCCTTTCTTATAAGTAACAGCATTGAGCTTTCATTCAACAAGCAATTATTGAGCCCCTGCTTTGTGCCAAGCACAGTGCCAGGCCCAGGAGATTCAAAATGAACAAGTGCTTTCTTGGCTCTCAAGGGTGTACTATCAGGACTATCAGGTTTGCTGATAAATAGTGCAATTAACATGAGGTTTGTGCAAGGCACAGTGGGCAGCTTCATCTGGAGGAGAGAAAGGGAGCCTTGGTGGTTTCACAGAGAAGGTGATACCTGTGGAAGGATAAGGAGCAATTACCAGATGAGCAAGGTGGGGAAGGGTGGTCTAGGTAGGGAGCAGGAATAAGAAAGACCAGGGAGCCTGAAGTAGCATAGTGTGTTCTGCCATGTTGAATGATTCCATATGGCAAGTCCTGGGTACGTGGTGGGGGAGGGGGTTGGAAGTGGGGCGAGCAGAGTTCCTCTCTGATCATGTGCCAGTTAAGATGCTACCCTGCATCATCATGTGTTTACTTTTTAGAGAGGTCTCTCAGGTGACAGTGTGGAGGAGGAATAGAGAGAGACAAAATTGCTTGGAGGGTAGGAGGTTACTGAAAGTTTGGTTGAGATGTAAGGGCCAGAAATAGGGCTGGTAGCATGACAAGGACCTACAAATTAGGTAGAGGATGGTGGACAGAATAAACAGCTCTGGAAAGTTTCTGCCATTTTATCCAAATAGAAAATCCTTGCTCTTAACATTTTAAAAAAAGAATTTCATATTCACTCATGTACTTATTTTCCTTGCAATGGTGATTATTAACCCTTTCTCATATTAGAAAAAAAATATTATTTTCCCTCTCATTGTTTCTTTGCTAACTTCTTTACATCTATATTCTTCCACAGACTTTAACCTGAACCAGAATCTAATAGAGGTACCAAACCGTGAGGATTAGGCAGGACTAAAGCTTTGACTGCTAAAGTAATACATCGATATATCGTGTCTTTATTTCAGTAGGGCTCTTGACAGATTCTTGCATGATGCCCTTACAGACAAAATGAGGACAGTTCATGGGGATTCTTTGTAGTTGGTGAACAACCTGGAACCCCAGGAAGTGCTGTTTTATGTGCTCGGGTCAGTGTGGAAGAGTACCTGTAAGTCGCAGACCTCCACCTGGTCTTATTCAGCTTCCCAGGGATTTAGATAAACATGTAGAAGGCACTAATATGGAATTTAGAGATATTGACAACTAATAGAATAAAGATTTTTATATGGTCTCTAAAGACTTAAAATATGGACCTAAAGAATAAATACAAGCCTTTGTTTTTATATTAAAAGAATTACTAGTGTAAGGGAAGGACGCGAAGAGCTTTGAATGTAATAAACTAAAGACCGGGGGATTTACATACTCGTCTCTCCACCACCACCTACCTGGTGTGAGCTGCCACTCTTCCTCCCCTGGATAATTCCAAAAGTTTACTACTGGTTTCTTGTTCTTTGTCTCCCTTCAGTCCATACGGGACACAGCAGCCAGAGTGATCCCGTTAAAACATTTTTTAGGAGTTTTAATGACCTCTCAGTGGTGGCCCATGCCACCCACACTAAACACAGTCTTTAACAATGGTCTGCAAGGTCCTGTTGGACCTACTGGTATTCTCTGTGACTTCTCTGACCTGTTCTCCCGCCCGCCTCCCCCGCCCCGCTGTGCTGCAGCCACACTGGCCTCCTTGCTCTTCCTTCCCCGCGCCAGACCTTTCCACTCACTGCTGTCTCGACCACAAGTGCTTTTCCTCTGACATCCACGTGGATCATTCCTTCATCTCCTTTGGGTCTTTAACTGCTCAGTGACTTTCTCGGTTAGACTTTTCTCATCAAAAATTTAAAAGTATAGTACCCCTCTCCTCTTCTCTCAATTTATTTTGCTCCATAGCACTGCTTACTATATTATATCTGTTATTTATTTTGCTCTTTTAGCTTCCTTGCTAGACTGTAAGCTCCACAAGTTCAGGGAATTTTGTCTTTCACCTTCTCTGCTATATCTCCGGCACCTAGAACAGTGCCTGGCACAGAGTAGGTGGGTACTCAGTAAATATCTTTTGGATGTATGTTTAAAGCATAAATTAACGAATATGAGAAAATAGGAGAGTTTAGCCAGTATAAAAGCTGATGTGATCTTGGGCCTTATGCAGTGTCCCCATATATGTAGAAAGAGGTTTATGTCTGGAATTGGCTCACATGATCATGGGGGCTAGCAAGTTCAAAATGTGCAGAGCTGATATTTCAGTTTGAGTTAGAAAGCCAGCAGGCTGCTGTAGGACCCAGAAGAGCTGGTGTCCCAATCTGAAGGCCAACAGGCAGGAGAATTCTCTCTTACTCAGGAGGGGGTCAGCTTTTTGTTCTATTCAGGACTTTTAGGTGATTGGATGAGACCCACACACATTAGGAAAGGCAATCTGTTTTACTTAGTCTCCCAATTTTTAAATGTTAATCTCATTCAAAAACACACAGAAATACTCCAAATAGTGTTTGACCAAATATCTGGGCATTCCTTGGCTCAGTCAAGTTGACACACAAAATTAACCATCACAGTACATTTGTTGGGCTACACCCAAAACCCTGAGTCTTGTCCCGGGCACCGCATTTCAGACCCTGCTGGTGGAGATGTGACAATTATGGTGCCCTAAAGAAGTGAAGTCATGAGTAAGGTCACGTGACATCTTCAAACATTTTAAGACTTATCTCATGGAGGAAAGAAGAAGAAATTCTTTGGTCAGGAAGGCATAGCTCAGACAAGTAAGTGGAAGGCACATCTTACAGGTAGAAAATAAGAACGGTAAGAATAGAGATCTTTTCCTTGGGAGCTAGCGAGGTCTCCTTTCTGGAAGGGTTCAAGTAGAGGCCATCTGTGACCAGGAGTCAGAAGTCTCCTGATCTTGCCCCTGTGCTGATTCTCTGACCTTGGTGGGCCATAGGCTTCTCTGAGGTTTCCTCTACTCTACCAGGGAAATCACAATAGCTACCTCACAGGTCTTCCTAAGGATCAGGTGGGAATAATAACACCTTTTAAAACAGGTAGGAGTTAGGAGAGGCCTTCGTTAGCATCCAGCTTTGTCAGAGCCAGGAGAACTGGTGGTCAGCAGGAATGCTGTCTAACTTCCTTGCTGCAGCAGAAAATTTCCACTGACCTACAGTCAGGGACACTTCACTGCCCCTGGCAGCTTTGCTTTCTTCTTATTGGAATGTGCCCGAAGAGTGGCAGTTAGCTCCTTTTCCAAATTCCTCAACCCAGAGTGAGCGATCCTGTTGCTGCTGGCCTAGGAGATGATAGATGAGCAGGGTTGATGGTGCGTGGAGGGATCAGCCAGCCAGGAGCTGCCCCTTTGTGAAGAACCAGCTATTCTATGGTATCCCTTTTCAATTACTTTAGGATACATTCCGAAGTTGCTCCCTATTTCTTCCCTTATTTACACTGTTCACATTCTTGCCTCTGGAATGTTCTGGAGTGATATCCCACCTTCCACTGTGAAGAAATGTTCTCTATATGTATAGCATATTTAAAACTCAAGTGTTTTATGGTCGTAACGTGGATGAGAACAAAAGGAACAGAACATCCAGGGATGCTTGCCTAAGCATTCAGAACTGTGCTGGCAGTGGGACAAAGGCCTCTGGACTGTTGTGGTTTTCTTCGGTGACAGGCATAATAAAAATGACTTTTTAGTGCAAGTGCTTTTCGGTGAAAAGATTTTACTACAGTGCTTAAGTCAGAAAGTCAGATAAACATTGTTGGAAGTTCAGTGTCAGTGAGTAGCTAAGCCTCAGAGGATTTATACATTGGTTGGCATGGTTATTGTTTGGCAGGTAAATGGCTCAGGGGTTTTTTCTTATACAGGCCATGTCAAAACAAGGTTGAAACTAAACCGTCCCCACTGGTTTTGCTTATGAGTGGCATCGGGTGATTTAGCAAATGTCATTATCACACATGATAGCACTTTGTGGTACATAATACGTAATATGTGTTCAATAAATGATAACTACTGCTAGTGGCCATAGTTTACGGCCAGCTTGTTAATGATGCCTGGGTCCCACCCCAAAGATTCTCATTGATCTAGGGTGTGGCCTGGGCCTCAGGATATTTAGAATTTCTTAGGTGCTTCCAGCTTTCAGCCAAAAGGGAGACCATAGCATTACTAGGTTATGGCATCAGTTTGGTGAAATACTTCTTTCCCAGTGTTTAAAAAATATATGAATATATAATTGAATAGAAAATATTAATGCCTAGCACAATAGTTAAGGTAAATACTATTTCATATATGCGTTAAGGTTGAAAATGCTGCTGTAAGCGATAGAGTTGTAAGTGAAATCCTTGCCCTTAACTTGCTTTTAGTCTGGCTATTTAGAACCTCTTTAGAACCTGCTTGCTTTTTTGTTAATGATAAATAGTTAATGTGAAATTTAATACAAGATATTTATAGTTTTATGATTTGGGAGTTTGCCTTTTTGCTCACATTTCACCCTGACATTGATAAAATCAGTTATTTTATAAATGCTAGCCAATAAAGATGACACGCATATTTTCACCAGCAACTAAATGTGATTTCAGTACAGCAATAAAATGAGAATTTTTCTCCTTTGTATGAGTTAATTATGTATACTATGATTTGCTAGGTCAGTACTGTGGTCTAAATACATTCAGCAAGAATGCGGGACTTGCATAAATCATCCCGAAAGTTTTATTGGGATGACTCTAATAGCCTCTTGACTTCATTATCTATGGGAATTTGGGGGTCTTACAAAATAAACTGTAATACACATTCATCTCATTGTTAGGAAGTAATGTAGCGTGGTAGGAGACTGGCAACTTCTAGCCTTTTTTTTTTAGTATCAGAAGTCTTCTACTTATGGCTTCTGTTTACATAGCACTTTCAAATACCTACACACCATCCGATCTCTGTTTAATGTTACTCTCTTAGGAAGTTCTTATCTGCCCAAACTCCTAACCCCTGCCAAAATAATATCTTATAACCCTGTACTTTTCCTCTTTGTCAGTAATAGTAATTTAATTAAAAGATTAAGTGTCTAGTTAGTGATTTAAAGTTTCTTTTTATCTCAGTGCTTAGGAGAACATAAACCATGGGGACTCTTGCTGTGTCCCTGTGGTGATGATGCTGCAGTGGTGGAAGACTTGGCAGTCAAGTTCACTTGCTAGCAGGACTTTGGGATCACCTGCTCTGATCCTGAAGCCCATCACAAGCCCATGACAGCACTCACCAAGACTTCTCACTTGACTTTTGAAACATATTACTTGAAAGGTTAACCTTCAGTTTAGATATCTGGAAGATAGCAGTGATAATGCTTGTGATTATTCACAATGCACTCTGTAGTCTGTCATTTTAGAGGTGTTTTTTTTTAATCTTTAAAAATTCAAAGGAACATCCAGCATCATAGGTTTATCATTAGCAGGGAGAAGTAGCCTTGAGATTATTTCTTGAATCAGCTGCTAAAAACAGATAATCTGCCTGTATAACAAAGGGAAGAGATTGGATTGACAAATCTCCATTAGTTGTCTGATAAGTGTTCTCTTATTATGATTCAGCTCCAGGTGACTGTACCACATTAAATATGCAATTTTCTTTTCCTTAGGTGTCTGAGGGTTCTGTGGTCCAGTTTTCATCAGGAAACTTCTCTTTGTCAGCAGAAGCAGAAGAAAGGCACTTCCCCCATGGAAATGAGCATCTGTTAAATTGGGCCCGAAAGGAGTACGGAGCGGTCACTTCATTCACCGAACTCAAGATAGCACGAAACATTTATATTAAAGTGGGAGAAGGTAAATTTTACGTGGTTTCAAATAATGGCTGATTTACAACAGTCAGGTGGTTTTTTTTTTTTTTTTTCCTGAGACCAGGTGGTTAGGGCAAAGAATCCTATAATTACAGAATGTTGGAGCTGGCAGGGACCTGAGGGATCACTGGGGTCTGTTCTCCCCATGTCCCCGCCTTCCAATTTTCCATCTGAGGAAACAAACCTCAAGTGAAAAATGGGAGAGTAGCCTGGTTGAGAGAGAGGAGGAGGAGGTTATGGTATAGAATTTAGAAGACATCCATACACAGGAGTCAGAAGAACTGAGTGCAGGGCTAGAAGCAGAGGGCACATGTGGGAAGGAGGTGATAAACGTTGGCATGAAGGAGGTCAACAGTTAGAGCTTCCTCTTACCTACTGTTCTGTAAACTTTTGAATCTAGTGTCAGTGTGTGATTTCGAGACATCAGTTAAATTTTGGAAATAGCAGAGGAAAAGTGTTTGAATATGTTTTTAATACTAAGGTCTGTTGCAAGGGTAATTATTGGAGAAAGAAACTGTATTGCCTTGGTAGGAGATAGCCCATTTTAATTTCTTTGCCTTGCAGAGGGATATAAATATCCAATGACTCAATTTTGAAAGTGTATTATTTTTTTAAATAACTTTTTTTCATTATTTTTAGTTATGTATATTCGGAACTCCCATAAATTACTAGAAATAACCACCCTTGTGAATGGGTCCTCGGTATAGCCAGGTGATTGTGTGAAAACTGCATTCCAGGTTTTCAGCGTCCATCAGCTTTCTGTTGAATTTTACAGCATTTGCCACTTCCTCCATAGACAGTATGGTGACGCAGGGTAGGTTACTGCCCTTTTTTGAATTTGGGCTCTTTGACAAATGCAGGAAAGGTGGACACCTTTAGTGTGTGTTCTGTATGCAGAAGCCACATGAGGTTCTTTCACATGCACCCACACCATTTAACCCCACTAGTAATCCTAGGAGGAAACCATTATTTCCATTATTTTACAGAGCGGTTAGTGGAGGGTTAAGCTTAACATGCTCAAAGCCATATTACCAGCAACTGGCAAAGCCAGAACTCAAACCCAAGTTTTCGGACTCTTGACTCTAATGCCTGTTGCCTGATGCTGTGTTTTAAGTCTTAGCTAAATAAGCACAACCTAAAAATGAAAGTGAGCCACCTGATTGGAAAGACTTATTTAGCAGAGTAAAGAGAGAAGGAGTTTTAGAAGAGAGTTGGGTTCAAAAAGTTGAAGTTCGTTACTAAATTTTCGTGAGAAGTCAAGTCCCATTGGAACAAATTAAAAATATCTTTTAACAAAGGTTCTAAGCCCTGGCCAATGGTCTGCATTTCTTTCTTTTTTCTAAAAATTTTTTAATGGTCTGCATTTCTAACACAGAATTCTAGTAGCATGAAAGAATGACTATTACTCCCGTTGGAATTATTTAGAATAAGAAAATGTATTATAGTAACATTTAGAATGTTAGACTCTGTTCTCTTGACAGTGAATGAGCTCCCGTACACAGCCATCACCTGCCGTTTGAATGAGGTATTCAGTGACTTCCCCAAGGCCACACACTGGGCTAGGGAAGAACTTAAAGGAGCTGGTGTCCAGTCCAGTAAAAAACTGGTTAACTCCTTGGTTAACCTTTGGAGCCCCTGAAACTTGATGTCAGCCACCAGTTAGGTATAAGCCACCAGCCCACACCATGAAGAGGAGCAACTAGGGGAAGTGAGAGTCCTTGATTAGGTCGATGGACCACAAGGTGATGTTGTTTATCACCATGGATCAGACTCCTCTGAGCACGCCTCATCGGCTAGCTTCCCAGAACCTGACCTTTCTCTACTCTGCAACCCAGGGACCCCAGGCTATGAGCCTCTTTTTGCTCTATCCCTAGTGGTTCTCAAAGTGTGGTCCCCAACGCAGCAGCATCCTCATCACCTGGGAACGTGTTAGAAATGCCAATTCTCGGGCCCACCCCAAACCAACTAAATTGGAAACTCTGGCAGTAGGGTCTAGTCATTTGTATTTTAACAAGCACTCCAGGTGATTCTGATGCTCACTAATGTTTGAGAACTACTGCTCTCACCTGTATACCTAGAGTGGAAGAATTGAGTTTATGGCTCTTATCCCAGCTGGTTTCATTAACTGTGACGCTTCAAGCAAGAGTCTGATTTACCGCTGGAGCCTCAGTTTCCACAGCAGGAAAATGAGGAGTTTGTGTGACTTCCCAGGCTCTTAGAGTATATCATTCAAGGTCTCAAAGTCATTTGTCAATCCTTTCTTAAAATACAAATAAGCATGTGACGCTCCCCCTCCCCCGCCCTGCCCAACCCCAAACACGCCAGGTCTCTACCCGGGGATTCCCCTTTGTGGTTTCCTTTCCACTTGGCAGTTGGTGTAAGTTTTGATGCCAGGCATGTGGAAGGCCATTTGGGGAAAACACACACACACACACTCACCCACACATGCACACACAACAAAAAGTGATCAGCTTATTCAACTTAGTGACAATGGCATCTGGGACTTGAGCCCTTAATAACAGCAACTTTAAACAATTAAACCTTTACTGGTGGCTTAGGAAAGTCACACGTGGGTAAATACTGTTATTAGTTTCAAATCTCACATCAGCATTTGTTCATCCAGGAAACCTATACCATGGACCTACTAAATGCCAGATGCAAACCAGGCACCGCTGTGAACTGGATATGCAGGCCAGAGCCCCAAGAGGTCTAGATCCTTGAGTTCCAGACTGGCCTGTCCCTGGCCCATCCACACAACCTCTAATTCTTTATGAAATTTCAGCCTTGTCACCCCATTCTTATTTTCCATCCTGCGATCTGGGGGAGGCATCTGCAGGGCTGCAGCTGCAGAGTGTGCATTCCTCACCTACTCATCTGGCAAAACCCTCAGCAGATGTGGGGGGGAGGCTGCTCCGGCAGCCTGAGTTGGAGGAGCCCTGGCCTCTTCTCTCTGAGGGGGTCATTAGGGAAGAATGCAGAGTTCAGAGCTAAGCTCTCTTGGAATGAGCCTCAAAGTGGGGGTCTCATGAGTTCCTCTGATCCCCTCTGTTCTAGGGGGGGCACATGGAGCCCTGTTGCCACAATGTGTACAAGTTTGGTGGGATTCAGGGGAGGGTAGTATCATCCCAACCTTGGTACCTCCTCAGCTGATTCTTCTCTAAGTGAGACTTGCACGTGAATTTGAACCCTGGCATCCTGTCCATTATATGGAAAGGGCAGAAGTCTGTTTCATTAAAGTGCCAGGGCTCTGATTAATTACCCCTGCTGAAAAAAGTTTGCTGCACCTAGAACTTCCTTGACATTGCTCCCAGCTGTCACACTGCCAGCAGTTTCAAGTTCTGTTTAAACATTTAACCGCTGAATGGAAATCCCATCAACCACAGTGCCGTGTAAATGGCATGTGCCGTTGGGGGAGTATCTTCAGACTCTTTCCCTGGTCAAGGTGATGAGCAGCCCTCAGCACAATGAGACAATGTTTGTTGAAGCACCTCGTAAACTGTAAAATGCTATAGAAACGTTAGTTGTCTGTGTCAGGATTGTGAGAAAGAGTGAAAGTCTGCCTTCACTGTGCTGCCTAAACTCCTGTCTTTGGTTTTCGGAGTATAAAGTGCTGTGAAGAATAAATATGAGAGAATGATTAATTGTACATGATGGGCCAGAGAATTAATTAGGTTGCTGGTTCTCCTATTCATTGAAATAGCAAATATCCAAGGAGGACCATATCTGGGAATTGGATAAATAATGAGATTCAGTGTTGAATATGCTGACTGTGAAATATTTAGTGGATTTTTAAGTGAGAGGTGCTTGGTAGACAGATACCAATATAGGTCTGCAACTCAGAAAAGGAGTCACGATCTAGATACAACTTGAAGCTTTGGGAGTAATTGAGATCATCTAGAAGAATATGAGACAAAAAGAAGATTGAAGAAGGAAATGAGGTTCTTAGCCTTGGTTTTATAGCAGGATCAACTATGGAGCTTTCGAAAAGAAAGCTTCTGAGGCCCCACCTAGATCTTCTGAATCAAACTCTTGGGGATGAGTTCCAAACAGGTGGATTCTGATGTGCACTGAAGGTGGAGGACCACTGGTATTTAAAGGATGAACAGAGGAGGAGGAACCAGTGAAAGAGACTGAAAGATAGGTCAGAAGAAATGGATGAAGACCAAGAAGTTTCACAGAGAACAAGAAAGGCGAGGATTTAAACCAAAAGACGTCACTAGAGTTGATCAGTAGGTGACCAGAGGGTGGTATTCCAGGGCAGCGGTTGAGGAGGCCTAAGGCCCTTCCTTAGCACTGTGGTTCCTTGGATGCCTCACTTGCTCAGTGTCACCATCACCTTCTTTCCTTAGAGACTGGTTACCATGTAGCTCAGTGGTTTGACAGGTTGTCCTGTGCTTCTTTACTTTCAGATCAAGTGTTCCCTCCCACATGCAACATAGGGAAGAATTTTCTCTCTCTCAATTACCTTGCTGAGTACCTTCAGCCCAAAGCAGCAGAAGGGTGTGTGATATCCAGCCAGCCCCAGGATAAGGAAGTACACATCATCGAGTTAATCACCCCCAACTCTAACCCTTACAGGTGAGTGTGTATGTGTTCTGAACTGAGAAGAGATGAAAATAAAGATCTTCCCTGACTTGAGGCAGGGAGAGGTGCAGCCCTCCCTTTGCAGGAGGGAGGGAGCCATTGATGCTTTGGGTGAGATTCACGGAAGCTTTGAAGAAGGGAGTAAGGATAGCAGTGGTATATTTTATTTTCTGCATCTGTCTCTAGATCCCCTGTATTTCAGATGAGTTCCTGAAACCTATTCTGAACTTCTTGGTACTAATTAATAGGACACAGTCATTCTTGCTGCATCATTATCTCCTTGACTGAGGTTATCTCTGATAAGAAACTTACAAATTGTGCCTTTTAACACAATTATTGTTACTAGCATTCTGTTTTTATAAAGTTCTGTTCCTAGTGTCATCAGAGCACTTTTGCACTCATAACTGCTTATTTTAAAGTGATGCGTGTGTGAGCGTTGGGGTGTGGCCCTTCACAGTGACATACCAAATAGCCATTGGCCATAACTTGCCTCTCCCTTGTGTTCTTGTTCTCCCTTTCCCATCCTTTTATTCTTTCCCCAGGACTGGAAATTTAACACTTCCTATCAAGAATGAATATGGAATTTAAAAAAAAAAAAGAAATAAAAAGGGGAAAAGTAGGCCCTTCTTCCACTGCAGCCTGCATTTCATGTGAACTAATGATTTAAAAGATAAATTTATATCGTAGAGAGATTTCAAAGTTAAAATTCTAATCTAATCTTGATTTCAAAGACGAATAAACTGTAGATCAGTTTTGGTAAGGTTCCCTTTCTGTCCCACGTGAATAATTTTGTGGAAAATTAAAAGGGAATGAGAATAGAAGCCATCTGAGAAATGTGCTTAGATATTAAGCTTAAGGCTTCATTTGAGTATATCATTCATTTTATACTTTTCAAGTGTGTAAAACCAAGATAGAAAGAAAGACTTTCCTTTAAATTCAGAATGACAGAGATGTTATTGTTTGGTAAAAATTCTCTTTTATATCGAATTCTTAGAAGTTTGGGTTCTTTTCATCAATTTTCCAGTGATCACTTGGTTGACCATCTGTTTTCTTTATTTTAATAACTGTATATCCAGAAGTTTGGGAAAGTAAATGCAGATATGATTCTGTAGCCAATGTTAATGGCTTAAGCACACCTTATATAAATCAAGAAATTCTCTAGCCTTTTGCCTCTTATTCTGAAGTTTCCTTTTTTTTTTTTACTGCCATGCCTATCTCCTCCCTGCCACCCACCTCTCACCAAACTGCTTCCCATTCTGGTTTTGAAGGATTTTGAACATATAACATATTGGAAAGTTACACACTGAAGCTTTGAAGGTGTTGAAGGTTGAAAAAGCAACAGTTCTGCTTCTAAAGTAAACTCTTCTGGTTTGTTCAAGTTCGTTTCAAACAGTGGCTGCATTAAGTAACCACTTTTTTTCCCCCCTAAAGAGGAGAAAAAAATTTAGTGGCTAATTATCAGCAGGCATATTTTTCTATTGTTATGTAAGGCCATTTGTTATGTGTGCACTAACAATCTGTTTTGCACATGTCATTTGCCTGGGATCGACTCCAGCTTTTTAATCAACTGGCCAGACACTGGAAACATGAAGACTTGGAAGAGGGGAGATAGTTGCAACTTTCTGGCATTTGGGTCCTAACTCTGCCTTTGTTTTCCATTCACAGTGCCTTCCAGGTGGATATAATAATTGACATAAGACCTTCTCGAAAGGATCCTGAGGTGTTCAAAAATCTCATCTTGATCTTGAAGTGCAAAAAGTCTGTCAACTGGGTTATCAAATCTTTCGATGTTAAGGGAAACCTGAAAGTTATTGTAAGTTGGTTGAGCATTTATTTGTTTTGATGAATGGCAATAATTTAAGCCATGTTTATATGTGTTATTATTGTAAAATTTCTGCCTCTTTGGACTCTCAGCCCTCTCAACAATTTTTCACTTTGCAAAATAGCCTGTTCCTTGGCTTCTCCTGACAAGGGTGAACAGAGTGGTGGTTGAAATTATGGTCTTGGAGGTCAAGACAGACCCATATTTGAGTCCAGACTCTGCCATTTAAAAACTGTGACCTTGGGCAAGTCTCTTAACCCCTCTGAAGTTCAGCCTCATTTGTGAAATTCCTGAAATGCATTAATGTACTTTTCAGTCATAGTCAGTAAAACAATGAACACAATTAAGCCTTTCATGATTGAGTCCTGTAAGGCCCATACTCTTGATTTTTGAGAAAAGTACATGATACTGACATATCGTTTCATTTGCTTCTAACTTCTAAGAGTGAAATACTGAAAAAAGATTTACAGAATGGAGAGGTGAGTGTGATGACACTAGAGAAGTCCCTCCAGCCTGTTCCCTAAGCATATGTTTCATGAAGAGAATATACTGAAGAAGCTTAGCTGGTTGACATGATAGGCAAACAGCAACTAGTTCCTGAAAAGTTGAATATTGAAATTTGGTAAAATAAATCTTTTTCAAATACATTTAGGGAGATAACTATTTGACAGCATATTGGAGTGAATTATATTGAATGTTAAAAATCTTCTTCATTTTTAAGAAGATAATTACCTCTTTAGCATCTCTCTTACAGGCTTGAATTTTTGTGCACTCTTTAAAAAAAATTATAGCTAATTCTTCTTTCAGTACCTGCATTGAATCAATTGGAGTGGGTTTTATGTTTTCAACGTTTTAGGAAAAAGGATGCTTTTGATTTTGGTATTATTCTTTCCTGACACCTTTGCCGGATATAGCAGTGAACAAAGTCAGTGGTCCCCTAGGCAACGTCATGTACAAGCATCCACTAGAGGCAGCAGGCAAAGCCATAAGCATACACATCTTAATTTAAAGTAATTGGTTCAAGTTCCTGTGGTTTTTTTTTTAACTTTGAGAGGATCCCAATAAGCCATGATATGTAATGGTGATACATTAATTTGGTGTTGAGCGCAAAGCCTCAGCCACGATTTTCTAAAGTCAGAGATGTTTTGATTGTTTTCCCTGGCATGGCATGAGGGATGATGGTGACCTGAGGTGTCTGCAGCCTTTGCTGCCTGGCACACCAACCAAATGTTTTTAACTTCAAAATAACAAAAACAGGAAAGGGAATCATGCTTTGAAAGGCAAAAACATACGGTACGTTTTAATTCTCTGCTGGAGTTCTTGTGTAATGTTCTTTCAGCCCTGACCCTTCAATGGCTCTTTCTCTCCCCGAGTATGTGTGCCTGGTCCGTGGCAGTCCTGGAGTTCAGTTTGAGTATCCCCACTTCTCATATGAATCAGCCTAGAAATGAGATTACCCATCCCAGTGCAAGATCTGTTTATATTTCTCTCCTTGGCTGTACTCCTGTTCCAGGCCAATTTTGGACAATGCATGACAACATTACTAAACAATTAGGTAATGTTTCATGATGTTCTTTTTTATTCCCCCAATCAGTTTCATGCTTTGTGATTTCCTAACTCCCTGCCTCAAATGAGAATTCTGACTGTGCTGTGAGGGAAAGTTACCTGCTAATATAAAGGCATACATTCTGACTGCGCTTAGAAAGAGGGAAATGGCTAATAGTGACCTTGTTTCTAGTATTTCCTTTAAAGACAATGTTGGTAGAGTGGAAGGAATCCTGGCTTCGGTGCCCATCTCCAATTGTCATTACTCCCAGTTGATACTGGGCAATCCAGTTGAACTCTGAGCCTGTTTCCTTACCCGTGAAATGGGTATGATACCATTTACTTTGAGAGTGCTTGTGAAGTTCAGTGAAGTTTATTTTTTCATTCGTTCATTCATTTATTCATTCAAGTGTGACTGGGTATTTCATTTAAAGCAGGGGTCCCCAACCCTCAGCCTACAGACCGGTAGTGGTCAGTGGCCTGTTAGGAACCGAGCCACACAGCAGGAGGTGAACGGCGGACGAGCAAGCCGAGAAGCTTCATCTGTATTTGCAGCCGCTCCCAGCACAAGTATCACTACCTCAGCTCTACCTCAGATCATCGGGTATTAGATTCTCATAAGAGCACTGGTCCCTGGTGTAAAAAAGGTTGGGGACTGCTGATTTAAAGCACTCAGCACATGTGGCGAATTCTCAGCTACATGTGCTACCTTAATTTCTGTGAGCCTCAGGTTCCCCTTCTCTCACAAAGGAGTAGTATAGTAGTACCTATCCTCTTATATTTCCAAGGGGAATTAAATAAAATAGCATACGTAAAGCTCTTAGCACAGTGCACATGTGCCATAAAAAGGTAGTTCATCTTCTTTCCATAAGCAACTCTTTAAAAGTTTGTCTATAGGAGCAATTAACTTCTCTAAACAAAGTGAAAACAAAAATGTCTACTAAAGGAAGTGTAAGTAACTTGATAGGGTAAATTTAAGGAAGAGGCCCATTATACATGGATGGAGTGTGTGTGTTAGGGATGGGATATGGGCAGAATGTAGCCTCCAAATGACAGAATGTTTCAAAGAGATGCAAAAAACTTTGCTGTGGGCAAGAATGGTACCAGAAGTATCTACATTGCCAAGTCTAACTCTGGCTTTTTCTTCACGTCCCTTATGGACCGTACATTGTCACATTTTGGAAGAACCTCCAAAACATAAAAGAATAGATGGAGAAAATGTGTTAGAAATTTTCTGTTATACTATTTCATATGGCCTTGGGACTTTGAGATTGGCAATAGCTGGCTTGCTCTTGGAAGACATTTTTTTTTTAATCCCAGAAGGAATACACACTAACTCTCTAACCAACCGTTCCCCGGTCCCCTCCCCTACACCAGCAGTTCTGATGCAGGTGTGTGTTGGTTGGTGGAGGAGGATGTGGGGGCACTCAGATTTTACTTAGCTCATCATCCTTCATGAAGATATAGGTGGGAAAGATGGTGGTGGTGTTTGAAGACCCCCTTGAACATTCTCACTTGGAGTAGCTACACTCAGGCCTCGGAAAAGCCTGGGGACTCCCAGAAATACAGGTGCAGACTGCACTCATTGCTAGGAACCACTTGTTGCCATTGTCCTGAGCCTTGTTGCTTTACAAACGTGTGGATAGATTTCTAGCCTTGTAAGTCCCAAGGCATAATCAATGAGTGCTACTGACAGCTCCTGGATTTCATGTGGAAAGGTGTAAACAAAATCATTCCATATTGGTACAAAAAGGACAGGTGGCAGTTATGATGATGGTATTCTGGAAATACAGTATTTTCTCAGCTGTCCAACAACATGAAAGACTAGGGCAGATGAGGCCAAGTAGTAGTGTTTAGGCCAGTATTGCAACTCCAGCCAATCAAAACGACATGCTGCTTTGCAAGGCTGGAAGAAGCTGTGTCTCAGAAACTGCTGTTGACTAAATGAATAAAAAGTTCTAAGAATAAATTGGATCCTTCTTTATCTCATTTTAGTTTTCTTTCTTTCCCTTTTTAACCCTTCCTTCCCCTAAGGTGTTTCCTCTGAATCAGAGTAGGAGCGAGAATATTCTAAACCTATGGAGCTGAGTTTTTTGCAAATAGCAATAGAACTTGGTTGAAGCCTTCTGGTTCCTTTGCATATATGCTCGTGTGTCTGGCCAGGCTGGTGGATTTTCCTCAGATAAGCGCTTTGGGTAATAGAAAAATATACTGGGTGAGCCCCTTTAAACTTTGAATTGAAAATTCTATGTCCTCAGCCAATGTCCCACAACCAAAGAGGCTAAGAGAACTTAGAGCTTGTGAATCTTCTATGGTTTTACAGTGGGAAAGGATTACTATTTAGTCATGTTAGGGGTAAACAGAATGGGAAACCAATGAGGAATTTAGGGAAAATGCTACATGTATGCAGGAAAATAATTGGGCATGGAAATTAAAGTAATTTTTATACAGCATGAAAATGCCATAATCTGCATGTTGGAAGGGCTTTCCAGCCCTGTTGGAGCAGTTGTTGAAAATGTAGTGCCTTCTCTTTGGGGTCCCCTCTGCATCATTCAGCTCTCTTACTATCTGACAGGATCATTGTTGTAGGAGTCAGAAGGTGATATGGAAATTTACCTTCCATGTCCTGGTTACTCAGAGTCCTTTTATATCCTTTCTTGGAAAGATTTCTGTCAGTCAGTTTTAATTTGTAGGTGATTATCAAGTGAAAGCAAATTTTAAGGCTGACTTGTATTGTTGGATGAAATATTGATATTTAGAGGCACAGTACCCTAACTTAATTAATATTTAGAACATAAAATCTAAGCATATTCAGTTAATAGGATTGGCAGATGAATACAATTACAAGATTGCTAAATAGATCATAAATCGTAAATGAAATATAAACATTGCTTGTTTCACCATATGGAACTTAATAGTTACAAAGATGAGATAGTCTCCTAGTTACTACTGAAGTAACTAGCTTGTGCCTTCTTTCATTTAAATCTAGGGTGCAGGAAGTAAAAACACAGGCTTTTTTTGTGTGTATATGTCAATATAACATGCACATATGTATACTTCATACATAATTTTAAGTAAAATTAAGGAGAAATTTGCTATACATACATATTTGGTGAGTGTGTGTTAATAATTGAAACATTGAACTGACTCTGTTGTTACACAGTAGATATACTTAGCAGATAGCTACTATTTTTATCTATGTAACAACCCAAATGATGTGATCAAACAGCATGCATAGATTTCTCTTAATCTGTTGTTAACAGATTTTCACATAATGTTCTTAGTCCAAGGAGAATAAGGATTAAAAGAATAGATAATTCCTTCATATACAGTATAGAATTTATTTGTTTCCAATTATTTAAAGCACTGTTTAATTTGACTCATAAGTGAAATTTTGCTATTTAGGCTCCTAACAGCATTGGCTTTGGGAAAGAGAGTGAGAGATCCATGATAATGACCAAATCAGTAAGAGATGATATTCCTTCAACTCAAGAGAATCTGATCAAGTGGGCCTTGGACAATGGCTATCGTCCAGTGACATCATACACAGTGGCTCCTGTGGCTAATAGATTTCACCTTCAGCTTGAAAACAATGGTAAGTATGATTTTTTAAAATTGTATTAAAAATATCTCTCAAATGAAGCTTTCCAATGAGGAAAGCTTTTCAGCCTATGTGGTGGTGTTTTTTTAGTGCAGATTTTAATGATTTGATTAACTGCTTTTTACCGTAAACCTTAAAGTTATCTAGAATTCTAATAGATTATTTCGAGGAAGCTATCTTTAATATAGTTGGGTTTTTTTGTTTGTTTTTTTGTTTTTGCTTTAGTAATATAGAGTTGATTGCATGTCGGAGAACTTTGTTATAGATTGCTTTCGCTATGATTACATAAGGATAAAGTAGCCTGGCTTCTTTTCTAACACCTGAGATACAGAGGAATTGGGACTGCAGGAAAGAAGTCCTCAGTCATGCTGTATCTTATATGAAAATAGTCATGGGGACTCATGATGTGCTTTTTCATTCTCAACCAAGTGGTATGATCAAACAACATGAACAGATTTCTCATTCATCCTCACCCAGAGGGAATGTATGGGTTATTACCCCAGGTTGATGGAGCAGAAAGCAGAGGCTTAGTAAGTTCTTGAGGTTTTCCAGAGTCTTATAGCTAGTGAGACTCAGTTTAAAGTTTTCTGATCTCCAGACCTGTGTTCTCACCCCATGTTACCGCTACTGAGTGCAGTGCCAATAGAATGAAGATTAGGAGTGCAGGTTCAAGTTCCAGCTCTGCCATTTTATTTACTGTTTGGTGGTGGTGGTGGATAGGGGGAGTTCATTAACCTCTGAGCCTCAGGTTGTTCCTCCTCAATGATATGGATAAACAGTAGGACCTACCTCAGAGACATATCGCGAAGGTTTTTGTCGAAGTACAAATGAAAAAGCCCTCCGAAAGCTCTGATTTCTTTTGGACTCATACAGCTGTGCTCTTTTTCATTAAGATAGTATTGAAGGAGAGTTAATGTCCACTGGTCATCTTTACTTCCTACTGAGATGGATTGACCTCAAGCATGCATCAGTTGGCTTTGGAGAGTGGATGCAGAGAATCTTGGGGAAAGGTTTTTTTGTTTTGTTTTGTTCCCCCCTCCCTCTAAATTGTTGACAATATGAAAAAACACTGAGTTTTCATTGAATGGAAATATGCCTATTTCTTTGAAGGAATAAGTAACTAAGCAGCTTTTTAAGAAAAAATCTAAGCAACTTTTTCTTTTCTTCTTCAGGACCGGGTTCTAAAAGGCCAGAGTGCCCAGGCACATGTTAGAATTTAGCAGCCAAAAAGGAAGTAGCAAATAATCTTAAAATACCAATATTGTTTCAAGAAATCTTTAGAGAAACTCTTCTAAAGAATCTCTAGATTCAAGGGAATTATTTCAATGGCATATGAATGAACTAATATTGTCCCACACAACTTATTCGAATCATAGGTTTTTACAGTTTGCAGAGCTTTAAAAATCATCTAATCTCAACCTTGGCTATACATTGGAGTCATGTGGGGAGCTTTAAAACATATTAACGATTAGGTACCACTTCAGAGGGGCTGAGTTTTTTAATTGGCCTGGGGTGAAGCATGGGCATTTTTTTCAAGGTCCCAAAGTGATTTTAACATGTAGTCAAAGTTGAGGACCACTGATCTCATCCAACCTCTTAATTTTAAAATTGGGGAAACTGAGGCACAGAGAAGTAAGCCATTAGACCAAAGCCACTCAGGTAAAATAAACACTAGGACTAGAATTCAGGCTTCCAGACTTTCATCTCTTTCATACACTACTTGTTAAGAGTAATTTTATACATACCCAATCTGTGCTAATTCTTCCTGTTCTTGCCTCCAACAATGATGATTATGGCCTGGCATCAAACGCTGATGATATTTTGCTTTCTTCTGCACCACCAGAGGAGATGAGAGATGAAGAAGTCCATACCATCCCTCCTGAGCTACGGATCCTGCTGGACCCTGGCACCCTGGACAACCCACCCATCCAGGGAGGGGGAGGCAGGAATGGAGGTTTCCCCTTTCCTTTCCCGGATATCCCCAGGAGAGGCCAGAAGGAAGTGGGAGAAGATGGGATCCTCCAGCCAAAAGACCCTGTCATCCCCAGCTTACGACTATTTTCTGGTCCCAGAGAGCCTGAGGAGGTGCAAGGGAGCATAGATGTTGCCTTGTCAGTCAAATGTGACAATGAGAAGATAATCGTGGCTGTAGAAAAAGATTCTTTTCAGGTCAGTGCAATTTCTTCAAGGAGAGAAGAGAAGGCCACTTCCCTCTCCATCTTGCCCCAGTATGTGTTAGTTATTTCCCCAGCTCTTTCACTTTTGGACTCCAGAGACTTGATACTGTTTTCTCAGTTGGATGGGCTCACTTCCCCTTGGCCGTAATTCTCACTCGGTTCCTGTTGTTCTCAGTAGGGGGGGGGTTCCAGATCCTCGTGTGTCAATATTTTGCTACTGAATTTCCAAGGCCAACAAACACAATCCTTGGGCTGTTGAGAGGTGGTAGGCTGGGAAAAGGTAAGAGGGGAGAAGGAATGCAGGCCTTCAGCAATCTTTACTTGGAAGACCAGGCAAAATGTGTTAACTGTATGCTGCAGAACTGCCTGTGGGCTCCCTTTTTTTATGTCTTTTGTGGTTGTTGTTTCAGGCCAACAGCTACTTGGGGGTGGAGGTCACCCTGTTGGATCCTACCTGCAAGGCCAGGATGAATGGCACACACTTCATTTTGGAGTCTCCCCTGAACGGCTGTGGTACTCGGCACCGGCGGTCAGCCCCTGATGGTGTGGTTTACTATAACTCTGTGAGTGTTCTCCAAACCAAAGCTTGGCCTTGTGCCAGAGCCTTATCACCCTAAAATTAATCTTAACATTTCTGTGAAAATGAGGAGAGACATATGCCCCAGGACATATACAAAGCCAAGTGTCAGTTCTCAAAAAAATGGGATGTACTTTGACACTGAAGTTTTTTGTTTTATTTGCTCCATTGGTGAATTTGTGGGGTTTGGGAGCCTCTGTTTTTTATTTTTGTTGTTGTTTTTTTTTTTTTTGGTTGGAGCATTTGTGGTCATCTCTTCCACCTCTCCTTTTATCTCCTGGTTACAGAGGGTTCACTGACAAGGTAATTGTGACCTATCTCTCTGACCAAGCTGTAGGATCAGATGGCCTGGTCTTTAAGAAGATAAAATCCGAGACTTTGGGCTATGAGTGGGAACATCTACACAAATGAGCTAATCAGATCCCTGTTTTCTCTAGCCTCCTTTGAGTCCTACCGAGAAGTAGGAGGACTTCTCCCTCCCTCATGAACAAAGAGCCAAAAGAGAGAAGTCCAAAAGGGGCCTTCAAGAAATTAAATCTCTCTCTACCTCTAAGAAAGACACTAAATCTTTTCAGATTAAACCTATTCTTGCAGAGATGAAGGAACAGTGAATATTAAAAGACTATACAGTGTTATCTTAAAAGAGCTTTATAGTGTTAATTTTGCAGTTCAGGCTATACTTTGATGGTAAAAATAAGGCTTAAAGATTCCTGTGTCCAGATTTGACATGGTGTGTGTATGCTCATAGCTTTGGCATAGGACAGGGAGGGGCAGGAATACTCATTCTCATTCATTCCACTGTGGGTAGTTAGATACGCTTGACCCATTCGGAGAAAAGACTGGTGATCAGGTACTCCAGTCAATGTGGCTCATGTGGGGCCTGACTCTCTTCCCAGTGAGTTGAAGTTTATTGTTCTTCAGGCAGTCTTAGAATGTTTGAGCTGGAAAGAACCCTAAGATGATCTCATTCAACTTCCTTATTCCACAGGTGAGGAAATTTAATTCCTTGCTTAGATTTGAAGAACTAGCTAACAGCAGAGCTATTACTGAACTCAGCTTTTTGACCTCTCCTCCACTCATCTTTTCTCTACACCAAGCTGGTTCAGCTAATCTCCTTTTGTTATTGGAATACTTTATGAACCTTTGATCTCTCTGATGACACCTTCCTGCCAATTCTAACATCAGTTTTCTTGCAGTTATCCAGTTTTTCCAGATATAATAAATGCCATATTACTGATATACTGTACTTGATTCGAGAATTTTAAACTTGTGTCTAAATTAACACCAATAAGAGTCTACAGTAATCTCTCAAGTAAAAAAAAAAAAAAGTGTCATTTGCCTCAGAAGAAAAAGGTATATTGTGAGCCCTTGAAAACTTTTCCTTCTTATATGTATATGTTATGGTGATGATGATGATGGTACTAGGGTAAGCAATATCCTAGATACGTGCTTCAATACTTTCATCATTGCATCAATACTTTCTTCTGAGGATTTGATAAATAATAGAGAGATAGTTTTCCTACATTCTCTTCCCATTCTGCTCCTTTCAGTGAATAGTTTAGTTGTTTGTTCCAGTTATAATTTTTCTTAGTAACTGTCAGATTTACTGTATATTTTTGTTTTGCAAGATATTCAAAAAGCATGACTACCCTACATATACGAGAAATTAGGACTTTATTTATGGAGTCATGGCCCTTAAGTGAGTATTTTCATCTTATCTAGAACTAACCTAGGAATAATCATTTCAACCAGTGTTAAGATAGGTTGTCATGGAATAAAACATGATGCTCTTTTGTGCATCTATATACCATAGAGAAAGATATTAGAGAAGAAATGGGGAAAAGATAGAGGAGTACAGAAGAGAAAAGATGAGGAGAGAATGGTTCAATAGTAAACATTAAATCCTTTGCTTCTAACTCAAACCAAATTCCTCGCATTAGTCAGCTCTATTTCTTAGAATTTTCAATGTAAAGAGTAGCCCCCTCCCCCACAGTACAGGCAGCCTATTGACAACCACATTCAACCCTATTTTAGTTTCTACTGTTTTCTTATTGTTTGAAATTATTTGTATTTTTTCATAAAGGAAGATACATATTTTAGTTCACATCCTAATTTGAACATGCATTGGGTTTCTCTTTATTTTTCATCTCTGCGAAGATAAAATGCTAAGCAAACTTGGAGTATTTTTTGTGTGTCTGTGAGGTAGAACCAAATACGTGTGATTTCATGTTTTTATGACATTGCCTGTGTTTTCTTTGCCTTTTAGATTGTGATACAGGCTCCATCCCTTGGGGATAGTAGTGGTTGGCCAGATGGTTATGAAGATTTGGAGTCAGGTGATAATGGATTTCCAGGAGATATGGATGAAGGAGATACTTCCCTCTTTAGCCGACCTGAAATTGTGGTGGTATGTGTTTCTTTGCAGTAGGTAATTTGTGGAGGATGTTATCTTTTTGGCTAGTTTTAGTTAGGAAGTATTGGAGGAAAAATTAGTTGATAAAGGCCAAAGCTCATAAAGCTACAGGGCCTTCATCCTTCATTTGACTATGATTTATCTCTTCTTGTCTATTCCCCCCCCAGTTTAACTGCAGCCTGCCACAGGTGGGGAATCCCAGCAGCTTCCAGGACCCACCCAACAGAAACATCACCTTCAGCATGGAGCTGTACAACACTGACCTCTTTCTGGTGCCCTCCCAGGGGGTCTTCTCTGTGACAGAGAACGGACACATTTATGTTGAGGTGAGATTCCAACATTAGCCTTGGCCTTCAGGTTAGTGCTAAGTTGTAGTAGCTCCTGGGGCATGAGCTAAAAGCACCTGGAGCAGACCTTCCTGCTCCTCCTCACAGCTTTTGACCAGCTCTAGGTGAAGGCTTGGCTCAGAAAATGCTTCCAGGTTGATTTCCGAGCAAAGTAGGAAATTTCAGAATTTGCTAGATTATCCTAAATAGAGAGAATGTTTTATAGACAAACGTTTTAAAATCATCGTCAGTGTGAATTCTACTAATAAAGCTCTGTCCTTGCTTTGTCCTTAGCATTTTTGGAATAATAGTTCAATAGTTGCAGTGTCAGAATTAACCATGAAATATTTCAGACCATCTCACGTATTATCTTTTAAATATGTGATAATATGTCATGAGATACAGTAGCACCTAGCATTCCATTAACATAGTGGAATGCTATGTGCTACTGTATCTCATGACATTTTTTTTCTAGGTCATCTAAAGGTATCTATAAGTTTATTAAAACTAGTTCCTATATTTAACAGTAATAATCATGCATAGCCTAAGTCTATGGATTGACTGAAAATATTAGGTAGCGGTGGTAATAATGAAATAAGAACAGCTAACATTTATTGCAGGTTTATTTTGTACCAAACTCAGTTGCAGGTATTGCAATAATTTACTCTTCAAAGCAATTAATAGTGCTCTGAGACAGGACTATTAATGTCTGTGTTTTATGGGTGAGGAAATTGAGGCACAAACTTGGCTAAGATCACCTAGTTCGTACCCACAGTTCGTTTACAGTCAAGGCTAATCCTCAGCCTGTCTGGCTCCAGAACTCGCACTGTTATCCGCTGGATGCTACTATCGTTTAGCCTCATGCCATTGGAAAGGGAAGAAAAATATGATGTCTTAGCAGTGCAAATATCCAGATTCACAGATTGGATTTTAGGGAAGATAAATAGCCGTATGGCCCCAGGATGTCTGCTAGTCTTATAGGGGAGTCGCCATCTGATGAGCTGGTTTTGGTGCTAAGCTGCAAGCCTGTGTTCTGCTTCACTGTGGGAGGAGTGAGAAGCGTAAGGGGTCGAATGGGATGCTTCTATATATTAAAAGTAACTTCAGTGCACATATTTCTATTTTAGAAAGATAAATAACTCTCACATTTGTACTGATTCTGGCATGGAGCCCGCGGGCTCTAGACATTTTCCTGGATCTCTCCTCTTTTTTAATTCCCTGTTTTGAGAGGTCTCCTCTTTCTCTGGGTATACCTTCTTTCTCCACCGGGGAAAATATACTGCTTTCTACATGCTGTTCCTAATCGTAGATCTCTTCTAATCCAAGATCGTTTTTTTCTTCTTGCTTTTCTGGCTGTACAGTCCACATGTGCAGTTGGTCAGTGACTCCTTGTTGTACTATAGATTTTAGGGGCAAGGCTTAACTGAGGTTTGTGCTTTTCCAAATGTGTGCATGGCTTTGCTAATTTATGGCTTAGTTGCTTTATGCTAATCAGTGGCCAATATTCCTCATATATCCAACCCTGGGTGTTGTGGTCTTTCTTCCCTTTCCCCTAGTGCTGGCTTACTTGAAATATGAGTTGGTTTGTTTGATTTTTATTATTACTTTCCATTCATATCTTTTTGTATATCATCTATGTTTTTCCTAATTAAATTTAGTCAAAGATATTGTCAAGTGATGAAAAAGAAATTGACCAAATCTTTTTGCTACCTTTTTTAAATATCAAGTACATTGAGAAGAATTTGGGCAGAGGAAAATGTTATAAGCTGTTTTATTTTAAAGTTGTTTTAAACCACCTAAAATGTGAGAGGGAATCTGTTACTAAACAGGATAGCAGCTATGCCTATTCTTTGTTTACTAGTTTGGACTCCACTGCTGATAAGAAAATTAAAAAAATTTTTTGTTTTAAAATTTTAAAAAAATTTGCTTAGGCTAAGTAAAACTTACTAAATCATTGGCTTGGTCTAAAGAGCTATTTATTTCCAGGTTTCTTCTCTTGGCCATTCTTATCACATCCCCTCCCAGAATCCTCTGTTCACGCCAGACCATATTCCCTTCTTTTAATCTAGGACATTTTCAGTTCTGCCATCTGGGCTTTGATCATCTTTGGGTGATAGTTGGTCACATAATGGCAGCTTTTCTCTTAGTTCATTTGTCTCGGAGAATTAAAAAAAAACTTTATAACCCCCCAATTTAAATCTAGAATAGTACTGCTAATAATAGCTGGTGTTTGTTGACTAACTGGGAACTGTGTTGCTTGCATGTAATTTTGACTTTACAAATCTTCACATTAACTGTATTTAGTACGTGGTACCTCTCAATCTGTAGGGGAGGAAACTGAGGCTCAAGTTCACTGCACATGAGCAGCAGAGCATTTGATATTTTGAGATTAGTCTTATTCCAAAACCTGTAGCCTTTCTAGTACTCATTTTCAGTCTATTTTAGAGTAAAAGACTTACTAATGAAAAGTTTTCTTCTAAAACAACTTTTTGAGATACCTTAGACATTCCGCCATTTTATACTTTCTTTGAGATTAAAAAAAGATTTGCATTTCTTCTGTCACACATGTTTGCGTTGTGATTTCTGAGTTCATGTTAAAGGGCACTTTTTAGTAATGTGATATATGTAATTTGGCATCTTTCCAAGATAAAATATCTTATTTTTCAGAAATATTGCAAAAATAATGAAGTGTGAATATTTACAGACTACTAAATATTACTTCCTAGAAAGATTTCTTACAAAGCATTCTTTCAAAGCCACTTCTTTGAGACTGGTTGAAATGACCCTGTAGTTGTAATGAAATAGCAAAGAGAAAATGGATTTGTGTTCAGAATATCTGAGTTTAAGCTTTGGTTTTACCCAGTATTTGCTAGATATGATTTTGAACAAGTCATCTATCGTGGGTGTTTTCCCTCTATTTATTTAAAAAATGGAGATGAAAATATTTATCTCGTGAGATTGTTCTGAGGGAATAAGCTTTAAGGCAAAACAAAATTACATGATCGTAATCATCTTCATTGTTGGGCATCTTGTTGTTAACCCCATAGGGGCCTTTCAGAATAGCACTGTGGACTGAAAACCCCATGTGACGTCAGGGATTTCTCCTTCATTTCTTAGAATGGAAGTGTGTTTGTATTTTCATGCCTTTTGAAAGGATTCTGGGACTATTGGCATATATTAAGGACTAACTTTACTTCTATGTTGTTTAAGTTTATTTTGATTCTAAGTTTAGTCAAGGAATGAGGCATAGAGGGGAGAGACAGTTTGTACGATGAACCCTGTGGCACCAAATGGAGAATCCAGTCTGGTCCAAGGATTTTAGCTGAGTTCAGGATAGTTGAGGTTTGAATTCTCTTAACACTTGACCAAACACTACTTTCTGTTTCTAAAGAAAAGAACGTTAACAAGGTTTGGACGTAGCCCATACAAATGTTTTGTAAGAAGAAAGTGTAAATGAGTCGGAAACATTTCCAGATTAGATTTCCCCTAAAATGCCCTTGGGTTTAAAGAGTGAAGGGAGAGTGTTTGGCAAGGCCTGGTTTGGATCTGTGAGCAGCCAGGATACTTTGCCAGGCCCGTGATCGCCACCAGATTGCACCATTGCTGACATCTAGCCCCAGGGGCCAGCTTTGCCTGCTCCCCGTGAAGTAGGACTTTAGATGAATCTGTAGCTTTACTGCAATGTTTTAGGCTCACTCTGACTTGTTGTAGATTAGAAGTTCAGTACCCGCTGCCTAGGTTAAATAGATTCTGCCTCTGTATTTTTTTGAGCAGTTTTCGAAAAGAGCTTGCCTTACAAGTGATACGCTATTATGACATTAGGGGCTTTGCCTGTTGGTGTTTTATTTATTTTGGAAAATTAACTTTAGGTGCACGATATGCTTTTATTTTTATCTCCCAGAAGACTTATGGGAAGTCGAAGAGACTTATTCATTCTGTATTAGAATCTCTCAGGCTGCATTTGATCTAAGTAATTTGCCGTCACCATCCATATAAAATTTAAATTGAAAACATTTCTTTCTTCAATGGATACATGTTACTTCTGTAATTAGAAAGACCACATAAGTATGTTGTGAAAATAAAGCAATGTATCTCATCAGATGGTATGTTACCCTTGTGCCTAAAGTAAAAGTGAGATGTTAACTTGTTTCTGTATTCATATTTCTGTTCTTTGCAGGTGTCTGTTACCAAGGCTGACCAAGAACTGGGATTTGCCATCCAAACGTGCTTTATCTCTCCGTATTCGAACCCTGATAGGATGTCTGATTACACCATCATTGAGAACATTTGTCCTAAAGATGAATCTGTGAAATTCTACAATCCCAAAAGAGTGCACTTTCCCATCCCGCAAGCTGAGATGGATAAGAAGCGATTCAGCTTTGTTTTTAAGCCCATCTTCAACACCTCGCTGCTCTTTCTACAATGTGAGCTCACATTGTGTACCAAGAAAGAAAAGGTCCCTCAGAAGTTACCTAAGGTTTGTGGGCCTTCAGCCATTTGTACTGTTTCTTTGATGTTTTTAGGTGACGCAGTGACCTACCAGAGAATTATAATCACAAATTATTGCAGATTGGGGTTTTTAGTTTGGGAACTGCCCCATTGACGTGCCAAAGTCCTATTAGCAGGGAACTGTGAGTTTATGGAGTGTTAGAGAATAAATCCTGACAGTATGATTTTTTTCCATGCATGCAACTTAATAGTATCTTATGAATGATAAATTAAGACTGTTTTCCACTGAGGGAGAGGTCTGGCTTTATCTTTGCTATTCAGATAGTGTGAGGTGCCAAAAGTACAGAGCCGAAAGGACAAATTCAGTGTGAGGATTAATTTTTCCAGGTCCCACTGAGACTTGTATTGCAATTGTTTTTTGACCTTCTCTGTATGAGTTATAAGGGTTGACTTGTCTCAGGAGGACTTCTGAAGGGATAATAAATATTTAAATTTTTCTTAGTATCATATGAATTTGTCATGTTTGCCTCATATGACTCCCCATACTGAACCAGCACATTCTGTTGCCACATCAGAAATCAGAACACTTTGACCTTGCTGGAATGGCTGCTGTACGGGAAATTGGCAGGGTTAATTACCTCATTAGGTTGGCCTGGACTGCATGAACGGTATCTTCTGTTGTGGTTTTGCTTTTGTGATCTAATTTCATATGTGCATTTACGCCGTGCATAGTTCACACAGTGTAAACTTGTTTCTCAGCCTTTTGTGGACATATCAATCAATGGCTAAAAGTCTAATAATGTATAATGTATTATATGTATGGAATTCTCTTAATACATAGGTTGTAAGAGATAGGTGTATAAGTAGGAGGCAAATTTATCATTATCAGATAGATTACCGTTGATCTGAATCCTTGGCACTAATATACTCCCCTGGGCATTCCTTTCCCTCATAACACCAAAGAAAATTTTATAGTGCATGTGAAGATACAGCAAATCTGATCATAATCATTAGGGAGCTCATATATGTAAGGTGATTTAGACTGTGTCCTTTAGGTTGTTTTTGGAAACACCGATGCCTTGGCCTTGTGGGCATTCACCTTCCAGTGGCCATCAAGGTTGGAGCTTAGTGGTAGAGAGCCGTGGGGAGCTTAATGCTTGGCTGTGGGGCCCAGCTGTTTCCTACAAACAAAGGATAACTTTTAGGAGTTAGGGATCTAGTAGGGGAGGCCTGGACATTACTGGGGGTTCTTTATTGATAGCTTTGGCTGTTAAACCTTTCACTGAGTCTGGCCTTTTGCAGCCCAGCTTCATAGCATGTTTATCTGTGAAAATGAATGTTTTAAGGAGAGCTCTAAGTCCTAGGGTATGACATAAAATGTTATCCTAAATCTAAAGTCACTATTTATACCCAAGGCAAGATGCAGTGGAATGAGCATGGGGGACTGACAAGGAAGGGCTACTACTTACTAACAGAACTTTAAGCAAAACCCTTTGACCTCTCAGAACCAGCATTTCCTCATCTATTAATTTGAAGTAATTGTACCTGGCTTTGCTTCTGGGTAGAGGAGCAAATAAGATAGTAGATATGGTAACAGTCCAGCACTTATAGAGCGGCGGCTTAGGATGAGCCGTTACCACTGTCTCCCTGTTTACTGCTTGTAGTTAATATTTCCACATTTCTGGTGACTTCTGAGTACTTTCTATGACAATAGACAGAGCCAAAGAATCTTCCATGAAGAGGTTTCAAAGATCGTCGAGTCCAACTTTGCCCTTTGCTGATGAAACTGAGGCCAGAGAGTGCAGTGTCTTACCCAGAATCACACAGTGAGTTAGTCGTAGAATCGTAGACTCTTACTTAACTGAAGAACTAATAAGAAAGTAAGAAAGGTTTTCCTAAAATGCACATCTTTTCACTAATGATTCCTCTTCATGAAAAAGCCATTGTTTCCCTCTACAAGGGGGCTATGTTAAAGGCTTTCTGTTTTTTGAGGGGGACGGGGAGGAATTAGTTATCTGCTTATAATACACGTCTGACTTGCATGTTTCTCAGAGCAACAATGACAATTAAGCCAAAAGTTTGCTCTTTGTGATTAAAAGAGCTAGACGTTAACTTTGGGAATGCCTTGCTACAGACATTTAAAATGATATATTTCTTTTATAATGAAAGCAAATATGTCATTTATATTAGAGTTTGATGAGCATAGACAAGTAACCAAAGTTCTTTAAAAGAAAAAGGTGAAAAGAAAAAACGGTAATGGAATGTGATCATATACTTTTAAAAAACATATCCACTGGGCTCGGGCATGTTAGTTATAAGTTTGGGGCCCTAAAATAGATAGAAGCAGCTGATCTCATGGCTTCCACACCTGGGCACAGCTCCCAAAGACAGACTTTGTTTTGGAACAATAAAAGCAGATAGCCCTGGAAAGCTTCATTTTGCATGAGCCTATACCAGGGCTTAAAAATCAAACAAACTCGACAACACGATTATCTTTATGGACAATAAATGTAAAATCTGTCACCTTCATCATGCAATACATGAAGTTTCCCACAATCACAAATTGCAAACGTGAACCATTTATGTGAAGCCAGCTTGGCGAAGGGCCAACATTTATCACATAGTTTCTTTATTTTTCACACTAATAACACTAAAATCTTCAATTGTTTTGTAGGAAGAAAGGGGGAAAAGACAACATTTATAAGCTGTCTAACGCTATTTGCATCTTTAAGTACAGCCGAGAATATACTGGGCCTGCCACTATATCTATCTCCAAGATTGTTTATGGTTCTTCGTAAAATACCCAGATCTTCTGGGTTTTTTTTTTTTTTTGTGGTAAACAATCGTGAGCTATCTGATAAGGGGCACAGGGACAATTGTGCAGGCTGAGCTGGTGAAGGCCCTCTCGAGTGACCCCCCTCACTCTTTGCTTTGCTTTGCTCTGCCTCTCTGCAGTGCGTGCCTCCTGATGAAGCCTGCACTTCTCTGGATGCCTCAATGATCTGGGCCATGATGCAGAACAAGAAGACATTCACCAAGCCCCTTGCTGTGATCCATCATGAAGTAGAACCTAAAGGTGTGTTTCGGGAGGATCAGTCAGGGAATGAGAGCCTCAGGGCTGCTAGTGCTTTGTCAAGATCGCAAATGCCTTTGGGGAAGGTGTTATGTATGTGAACACCATCCATCTTGGGTGTCACAGCAGAAAGAAGGTTGAGAACCAGTGTTCAAATGTGTTTTTATAATTCAGTTTTCAGAGTTTTATGCACAGATTTGTTACTCGAAACCAAGGGTGCCTCCTCCTATACACATGCAGGAATGTTTGGCAAGCTGTATCTTCTGGGAGAAAAGAAGGGTACCCTAAGAGGTGTAGTACCAGTACCTGAGAGGACAGCCAGACCTGGCATAGGCCAGGCCAGCCAAATGAGCAGAGAAGCAGAATTGGGCTTTGCGAGGATATTAGGAATGGATATGAGGCCCTATGGACTCTGTGGGGAGCATCTATCAGGGAACAGCATCACAGCTCCAACCAAGGGCATCTGAAAACAAGAGCACACCAGGCAGCTGTCAATATCTGACAAGGTGGAACCAGATGTCACATGGGCAGTTACAGTTATCGCCATCTGAAGAAAACCTATGGCTATCTAGAAACATTATCTGAAAGAGCCAAACTAAGAGAAGGCTGAGAGAGTGAAAGTGGATTCCAAACCTCTAAGGTTAGGTATTTCAGGGCAAGAGCTCCCGGCTGTCTTCTGCCACCTTGAGGGACAGAGAGAAGCCTGGTACCGGCACTGCGGGCCTTGACAAAAGCCAGTGAGCAGCCTGACTCTAGTTGCCGGACATTGGCTGGAGACCTGCTGGGTGGTGCTGACACCAGATCTGGGCTTGAGGCAGGTCTTGGGATGGCATTTCTGGTCCAGGCTGTGTTGCATTTGGCAAGACTAAGCAGCAGGGGTGGCTCTCGAACAAACAAGACCTAACAGAACAGAGGCATGTGGATGCCATCTAGTTTCTTCTTTGGTTGAGTGACTTTTGCGAAAGTAGCAGTGCCATTCCTATTGTCAGATCTGGTGGTGATGTCTAACCCCTTCCTAGGAATATGCTCACTCCAGAAAGGCAAGAGAGAGTAGTGGAAAGGGCACTGGCTTAGAGCCAAGAGCCTTGGAGGCGGGTAGCTCTTAGCTTTCCCAGATAACTGGCTGTGAGACTTTGGAGATCTCTCTTCATGGCCTTAGGTTTTGTTTTCTTTATCTGGAAAAGGAGGGGTTTGGACCAGATGACTTCCAGAGCCCTTGCAGCTGTAATATGCAGTTACACTGTTTGAAGAAGCAAAGTACTCTTTTATTCATTTCCCAGCTATCCAAAAGTTGGTGTGAAATGTACATATTAGATATTTATTGGTTCCTCAGCAATGTTTTTGTTTGTTTTGCCTTTTTTAGTAGGGTTTCAACCATTTGAAACAGTTATAAAAGCCAATAAATGGATTGCCCAAATAGTTCCTTTTTAATTGGGTCATGGGGAAAGGAATAAGTTAATTGTGTTGCAAAATATATCACAACTGGGCAACAGCTGGCTCTGTTTTGTACTGTGAAAGTGGTTTAACAATAGCAACAGCTACCTGGTACTCCATCTGTTACTCTTACCTATTTTGAGAGAGGTAATTCTGCTGGTAATTGAAGGCAGCAGATTGCTTTTTCCTTTGCCAGACAATAATTAGGCATTAATATTGCAGCAGTATAACTTCCAGTAATTCATTCTTTCTTCTTTTAAGTCTAGTGGTATTTTCCTAAGTAATTCCTCTTGTAAATTAGGTAATTAACTTTTATTTAAACTTGGTGTAATTATCCTGAACGTTCAGTGTTTTCTTTACATAAAAGTTCAAGAGGAAAGTTTTACCAAATATCAAAGCAATTTCATGAGATTTGCTAATTGAGACTAGAGTTTTGTGGAGAAGCATGTAGTGAAGAAAGTTTATTGCTTGGATTTGTTAAACAAATTGAGGAGGTTAGACCGTAGGCCAGCTTCCCAGGGGCTGTCTGCAAAGGTGCTTTCTAACTCTGTACTGAATGGGGTAGGTTTTCCGGCAGTTTTCAACTCTGAATGACTCCTCTTATCTTTTATGTTTGTTTTCCTTTAACTCTAAAATCATTTCTCTTCAATGCAGGCCATTCAAGTCTTCACTTTTTCCTCTACCTCTCAGTGTGTTGGGATAATCAATTGAAAAGGAAATGTGACATTTGGCTAATAGCAGTGGTTTATTTGAGTAAAAGGATCATGAATGTTTTTTCTGCCAGATAGTTTTGTGTGTGAATATAGTAATACACAGATTCTAGAGCATCTCTGGAAATGGGCAGGTCTCTTATTAGAATTGGCACTTTGGATAAAAATTTCCCAACCAGTGGGACATTTCACTGTCCTTTTTACTATACAGGTGCTCTTTGAAGGCCATGCCAAATTTTCAGCTCTCCTTAGTCATTTGGTCCTTCATATTTTTCAATACTTGAGTTTTCTGGGGCAGCAGATAAAGGCTCTGGTTGTCAACTTCACAGCCAGGCAGAGAGTTGCTCACGGGCTAGCACTGCCAACAGCATGGACACATTTCAGGCAATGTTACTTCCTTCTGTGGACTGAGAGAATAGGCCATCAAGACTTAAATAAATAATTCTAGGGCCCTCCTCTGGGCCTGTAGCATCTTTGCCACTTTTGATCAATCTTGGGAACCAGTGTTGGGTGAGCATTCTTTCATCATTTAAACTTTCAACATTAGATGATGTGTGCTGGTGGTGATGATGGCGATGGAGATGATGACTATTTAACTTTTATTGAGCATTTACTTAATACAAGGTTCTGTGCTAAATGCTTTGTATGAGTTATTGTATTTTATCCTCATAGCCCCTTTGCGAGGCAGGAATAGAGAGAGGCTAAGTAACTTGACTGAGGTCATATCACATATAAATGGTAGATCTGAGATTAAACTCCAGGCACTTTGATTCCAGAGCCTATGCTCTTAAACTCTATGCCTTATCTGAGGACTAAGTTGAGTCTAGTTTTTTTGTTGTTGTTGTTTGTTTGTTTTTTGAAACTATAAATAACGTAGTTAACACCCTATAATCTCAAAAGAAGATGAAGACTTTTAGAAAAAAAGTCTGTTTCCCGCAAAGTTAAGATATCGAGAAACATGTAAACTATTTAAGAGAGTATTAAAGTTTAAGAGGAGTTCTGTGACTTTGAATTATAACTTACAAAAAAGCCCAGAAAACATGAATAGTTTATGCGTATTATGGTTTATGGCAAAACAATTAAAATAGTTGAGGTGATGCCATCCTACGATATTTTCTGAAATATTTTGAAGTATAGGCATATTAGTGCTGTTTGCTTTGGATGCTGTGACCACTTTTTATAGCATTTGAGAACACTTGGGCTTCCACAATAAAAAATGGTATTACCACGTCAATGATAATTTTTTTTTAAATGGTAAAAGAGAAGAATAATCATTTCTCTGAAATTTTGGACTCTAAAATTTGGGGCACATATACAAAAAAAATGGGGCACAAAAGAACAATAAATATCACCCCCAAATTTGCCATGATTTATATGCAATATATAATTCTCAGCAAGTTAAAATGAGTACATTAAACGTTTAAAATACTGAGTTTTTTCCATATTTCTACCACATAACTTTTACAAAATAAAATTGTGCTCAGGACAACACCTGGCATATCATGGGCACTGAGTAAATGTTAATTTCTTTTCCTTCCTCTTAACCTCTCGGCCAAACTGGGTTTGGGGTTAGGGTGGATGAGTGGAGGGGATAGAAGGGAAAGTTGTAAACGTCAATTGCAAGTTAATCCAAGAGAGGCGTTACTTTTTGGAACACATTTGATTTTTCCAGAACAAAAATATTCTAAAGCACCAGCCAGGTTTTGTCCTCAGGCTGAGGTAGAGATGAAGGGAGGCTGGGTAGAAAGAAATGTAGAAATGCTTAATTGACAGACCAAGACATTCAGTTTCTATTCCGGAAGGGAGAAGGAGTATCATAGGGATTTATTATTATTATTATTATTATTATTATTATTATTATTATTATTATTCTTCAATGTGATCCACATCTTAAAAACTTTTTACTCTGGAAAATTTCAAATATATACAAAAATAGAATAGTAGAAAGAACTCCCATGAACCTTCCATCTGGTTTCAACAATTACCAATTCATAGTCAATCTTGTTTTATCACTTCCTGTCCCTGGATTGTTTTGAAGGAAACCCAGACATCTCATTTCATCCATAAATATTCCAGAATGTACTTCTAAAAGTTAAGAACCATCAAAAGATATCGAGTAGGGAGCCAGTGATCATTCAGGAGGACTACTCTGAGAGAAGGTCAGTGTGCTGGGACATACACAATAATTAGATATACGTGACATTTATGGTTATTCCAAAAAAAAAAAAATGTTTATTGAGTACCTACTTTATGCTTGGTGTATAGTAAACACGTTGTTCTGTCTTTAAGGCCTTTACAGTGTAGTGGAGCGTTTCACAGCCTCAGTATTATTGACATTTTGGTTGGATAATGCTCAGATGGCATTTGTTTTTTTTGTGGGGTGGGGGGAGGAGAGAGTGTCCTGTTCATTGGAAGATGTTGAGCAGCATCCCTGGCCTCTACCCATTAGCTGTTCATAGCAAACCCTTTCACTACCAGCCGTGGCAACCTGAAATGTCTCCAGACATAGCCAAATGTCCTGGGGATGGGGGGGCGGGGTGGCAGAAATCACTTTCAGGTGAGAGCCACTGATCTTGGTGGAAGCATGCAGATAAGTGACCAGGCAATTGCAACAAATGTCACAAATATTGAAACGACCCAGAGAAGTGGGGTTCATTTATAGTGAAGTAAAGTTAGTAAAAATTGTATCTTAAATGTGACCTGTACAAAGGCCTCCAAGTCTTCAGCTTCTTTATCTCTCTATCCTAACCTCTTTGCCAAATAGTGGTACAAGTGGGTACCAATTAGATACCTTGTTTCACTTTGGGCCTGTTTGGTCCTACCATGTTTAGAAGAACTGAATTGAAAGCTGGAAGCCAAAAGCTGTGGTCAGGTACTCATGCGTAACCCCAGAAATATCCCGTGTATGAAAACCATGCCTAACACTCCGAGGAGGGAAATTTTGGTTCTAGAGATAGACCAAGGTTTGCTCAGAGTCTATGAAAAGATTTAATTCAGAATGTTGATTATAGTTTGTTCTTTCTGTAAAGAAATCTTTATTGTTAAAATTCTTTTTACAGTAATAGCTAGGATTCCTTTCTTACAATCTAACCCGTAAACCAAAAGTAAATATTGTTGTGTCCACTCTTTTCCTTTCAGCATGCCAACTCGATTATACGGTTCCAGTGGACATCAAGCTCTTTTAGTTATACTCAGGGGTTATTGGGGATTTTGGAACTAAAAGGTTAGAGGATAAAATCCTTTAACCTCAGTTCTGCAGCTTGTGCTTATTATTGTTTATGCACAGAAATCATGGAGGAACTTTACCCGGGGGGACATAAGCAACAACTGTTTCTGTTTAGTTCTGTGAAAAGGCCCCGATTTGAGGTGAGGGAAGAGGATTAGATCATAACACAAGTCCATTAAGAAATTTAAAACAATGCCATCCATCACACAGGCCTTGCTATAAAGCCTAAATTCTTGCATGTGAGGTCTCCTTAGGGGAAAATTATTATGTAGAACCTCTTGGGAATTCTGACTGACAAAATTTAACCACGGGTAGCTAATTGGATGGAACTGTTCCCAGAAGTGTGTATATTTCTCATATGATGCACACTATGGAGACCTTTAAATGCCTTTGGACTTAGTTTAGCAAATCAAACCACTACTGCTTGAAAGTAGGAGAATTTTGTGGTTAGATATCACTATTTCATAGGGTTCTTGGGAGTTTACAATGAGATAGTACAAGTAAAAGCTTTTGTCAATTATAAAACACCATACAAATGTACAAACACAAGGTTTCACCATCATTACTTTATCGCTGCCAACTAAGCTGATAGGACCAAACACCTAGGAGAGAGTTTTTGTGGGCATTTTGTAATTGGTGTGCATTCTACATACTGAATTAGATTTTCTTAAAATCACATAATTAATTTAATTTGATTTTAGTGGCTTTGATTCATCTGGTAGCATTCCTTCCCCTAGAGCTGGATCATGATACCCATGCTGCAAGAATGTGATCAACCCGACTGAGATTGGTTAATCTGAAAATTTACAGTCCTGTCTAGCATCTTCATTTTTATAAACACCGACTCAAACGCTGTTTGTTTTTGGTCAATTTTTCACAAGTTCTTTTCACTTCACTCTGGATTCCAACACAATATGTGTATTCCTTCTTTCTTGAGTAAAAATGGAGATGAAAAGAGAGGCATTAAACACTTATCACTTTTAAACTCTAAAGAGAAGGGGCAGAGTCTATGCCAGGACTCAGCACACGTTTTCTATAAAGGAGCAGATAGTGAATATTTTCAGTTTGTGGTTCATATAGCCCCTGCCTCAACTGCTCAGTGCTACTATTGCAGCAGTAAAGTAGCCACAGACAATATGTAAATGAATGAACATAGTTATGTTCAAATAAAACTTTATTTATGGAATAGATTTGAATTTCACATAATTTTCACATGTCGTTAAATATTACCCTTTTGATTTTTTTCAATCATTAAAAAATACAAAATGTATTTTTAGTTCATGGGCCATACAAAAATAAATGGTGGGCCATGGTATACTCCCCCCTATCTATGCTGTTCTCACTGCTGAAGATAGATAGTGAGTAGCTATGCACAAGTCGTTTTTCAATCTCTGCTTTTCCAGCTAAGGATGGAGCAGCACTCACCAGTCATTTAGGCCGTGAGGCAGAATCTGGAATTCTGGTTCAACCTCTGCCCTTATTCTTTCCAGCTGAGACCTTAGGCTAGTCACATGATATCAGAATCTCAGTCTGCTCATTCGTAAAATAGTGATAATTTTTTTTCTGCCTCCCTCACAGGGCTAGTATGACCCTCAAATGAGATCATGGCTGTGTAGCACTTTCTGAATATGAAAGCATAGAAATGTTGAGGCATACAAGCATTTTCGTATACTCTTATTTAAAGTTTCCTCTATCGCCTCCACTTTCAAAAGCACATCAATATTCTAATCATCCTTCACCAAACACTTCTGGCGGGCCTATTTTATGCTGGGCTGAACCCTGAGGATATACAGATGAGTAAGAACTAGACTCTGACCTCCAAAAAAAAAAAGAAAGAGAGAGAGAGAGAACGAGAATTACAATGTGATGTGGTACATGTGTAACAGAAGAGGGATGGAATGAGCAGAGGTGAGAGAACCCAGCCCTGCTAGAGTACAGATGGGGCGGTGGGAGAGTCAGAGAAGACCAACAAAGCCGGTGTGGAGAAATGGGTATTTCAGGGATAGCTTGCAAAGTGTGATAACATAGAGAATTGGGAGAGTTTAAATAATGTGAGGAGCCTAGCATAGGAGAAGGATCTCATTTGAAAAGGAGAGAGGTTGGTAAAGGAGGGAGGCACAACTTTGTGTGCCAAGCTGAAGAGTTTAAAATTTTTTTCTATAAATAGAGGGGAGTCATTTAGCAAGTAAATCAGGGCAATAACATATCCACCTCTGGGATCTGGAAAATTCACTCTGGGGGACACATATGGAGGACAAAATATTTGGGCTGGGGGCAGTGATAGAGACAAGGAGGTCAATTTGGAAAACTGTAATAATGCAGATATGTGATGAAGAGGAGCTGAACTATATAGGGCAGTAGCATTAAGGATAGAAAAGTAAAGATACTTTTAAAAACTTGTATACATGAAATTAAAAGAATTTTTTAAAATAGAATAATATTGTGAATACACCGGAGAAACATGGTATTTAAAAGTATCGAATCCTTTTCTAAATAAGTATAAAGGTGTACACACACACAAATTGTCAGACTTAAATTCCTTAAGTTTGGGTGTTAACCTTCAAGTTTTCTTTAAATTGTAGAGCCCATACAATTGACCGTTGAGTACAACGCTTAAGATTTCCAAATAATCCATGTTAACAGTGTCGATAACTAAAGAGGATAATCGACAGAGCTTTCAACGAGTATTAACAAATAGAAAAGTGTCAGTCTGCTGAGATTTTGATGACCTTTTGCTTAAAACTTGATTGCTCTGTGTAATGTATCATGATTTATGTTTTTGTTTCAGGAATAGGTCCAAGCATTAAGGAACCGAATCCAATTTCTCCACGTAAGTCTTTATGCAACTATTTCGAAATATAGCCTCCTGGGCTTTTATAAGAATGAGCTGGTTATGGGGCATTTGCCAGACTTTGAGTTTTGATAAGGAGCCTTATGCTCTTACTCTCCCTCCCCACTTTTTTTCTCATACTTTCTTTTTCCTTAACTCTGTCTTCATTTTCCTTCCTTTTTCTCTCTGTACCTTTGCCACTTTAAAATATGAATTTGTTGACTCATTGGTGTGTATGGACTTAATGGAAGGGTAGTAACTTAGTTTTACAAAGAGAAGTTTATTGTTTGCATACTTACATTGGTCATGATCTGAAATCATTAACATACAGCTACGGGAGTGTTTTTGCTTTACCTGTCATTAATACTGTTTACCTGCTCAGAGAAGTAGTGGTAAAGGAACGAGTTATACCTTCAAGATAATCTCTAGTCCAGGGAGTGTTGCGGGTGGGAGAGGGCTTGTTAGAAAAAAAAGAGGTACCAACTACTCCAAAATGATGCACTGGAAATTGTCTGGGCCAATTCCATCACTTTTCTATGGAAGAAAACTCTGATCCAGAAATATGTAAGTGACTTGCCCGTGGTTCTAATTGGCACTGAGGCAGGACTAGAACCTGGGCTTTGTGGCTGTGAACCCCAGAGTTCTTCTAACTGATGTTGCCTTGTGAGGAGAATCTGTGCTTTTTTCCTTCCTTAAATCCCTCCGTGGCTGACCTCATCAGTGCACATGACAGTCAGTCTGGAGAATTCCTTTATACAAAGCACTTTATAAAATGTTCTGTTAACTAATTATTTTAACAATCTCATGGAAAGTATGATATTAAGTGTATTAGTTTATATATTATTTTATATATTAAGTGTATTATTTTAACAATATCATGGAACCCAGTAAGAGACACATATGGACGCTTTCTCTCAAACGTTCCTGGTTTAATTGTTGTAAATGACATCTCCATCTTTATAGAATGTTTTCACTAAAAACTTTTAATTGTGCCCCACTTTTGGATCTGTAGGCATAAAAAGGCAAGTCATATTTTAATATCTAGTCCTTTTAATCTAGTCCTGCGGCTAGATTAAATTAAATTAGGTTGATGGCTTGGTTCATCTTAACCTCCAGAGAGTTCTGTCTAGTTCTTAAACTCCTTCAGGGGGATCCCCAGCCTGAAGCTACAAGCTCTACAAGCTCCTTTTGTTTACTTCCTGCCTTCAGCAGGTGAAGTAGTGCTATCCCCATTTTTCAGAAGTTAAATGAACACAGAAAAGGGTACATGGCTAGAAAAGAGGGACGAGAACTTGGGAATTTGGATCTTTCCAGAATCTTTTCCGCCACGACATACTTTTCCTGAGTCCTTTCAAGTGCTGGGGCTGCTCAAGGATCACATTTGTCTACAACTGAATCTTTAACACTGAAGTGAGTTGAAAGGCAGAGATTTAATTTATATAGAGATCAGCTGGAGTTGCTTCTGACTGGCGAGGAACATAGAAACAATATTGAAATAATGGGGAGAGCCTATACCTTAAATTTATATTATAAAAACAGAGACCTTAGAAATCTTTATTCTACTGAAAACCCCTCTCTGTTGGAACCTGATTTTAACTTTTTATAAGTGATTCAAAGAAGGTAGCTCTCTTAAATGAAAGGAAATGTTCTATTTCTGTGGCCTGGAATTAGTTTCAAATATAAAAATCTTTGCCAAACAGAGAAACAATTGGTTCTATTTATATGTTTTGCTGACCATAAAACTGACATCACTCCCCACTGAGAAATATTTCCGTTCCCCTCACAGAAAGATCACGGTTGGAAAAGTGTTAAAAAGTAGGTTGTTTTAAATGACACAATACATAGTTAAGACAGGGTTTAATATGAAGAGATCAGTGAAATGTTGTAATCCACAAGAATAGTTTATCCTTATCCTATGTTTTCTTCTTCTCATCCCTTTCTTCCTGTTATTTTTCACAGTTTTAAACGTTCATGAAAATATGTTTGTAAAGTCTTTGAAGTATGTTTTCGGCGTAGTGTCTTATTGTTGGAAGTGTTCAGTGAATAGGAAGCAATGAGTTGGATTTTGGTAATGGAAGTTTGCCTTATTTTCCAGAGCCTCTTAACTTCTGAATTTTCAAGCCTCTTTACTGTTCACATAGTAGGTCCTCAGGACTGAAACAATGAACCACAGACTTAAGGTTTTACAAAGTTTACAAATCTGATTTTTTAGTATGTTGCTCAGAATAATTGCAAATTGAGGCTGTCTTGCAAATCTGATAATTTCATTTTTCTTTTCAGAAAAAAATATAATATGAATACAGTATATTTTGTTGGAATCTTCATTTTATCCTTTAATTTTATTAGTCAGCTCTCAGCCTTTCTGACAATGCTTGTGAAACAAATATAAAATTGCAACATATGATGCAGACTAACCTAAAGTGTGTATTGGTTTCCCTTCCTTACAGCTGTTTTCCACGGCCTAGATACTCTGACTGTGATGGGCATTGCGTTTGCAGCCTTTGTGATTGGAGCACTCCTAACGGGGGCCTTGTGGTACATCTATTCTCACACAGGTTAGTGCAACTGTTAAATATTACTTGGTGCGCATCCTGCGTGCCTGCCGCACAGTGGAACCTCGGTGTTTCATTGCGTGGATGAATGGACGAAATAACGAATGAAAGAAAGTTCATTCTGACCGTTTTCACATTTATGTATTTGGCATAAATTGGATCTTGCAAAAATATAATTTGCTTTAAGCAGTTTTAGGAAAAGGTGTATAAACTATGTTAATTGCAGTTGAGATGTTGGTAAAGTTTAGCTTCTAATAAAGCTCTTTCATAGTTTGGGTTTAATTAAAGGAAGGTAATGTAGACAAACTGGAACTATAAACCATTCCCTCAATGCTAAAGACTTCATAATAGACATATAAATGGGTAGGAAGTTTAAAGGGAAGCCACGATTTCATTACCACATCTGCCAAGGCGCTGAGTACTGTCCACCAGAAGCCCTAATCTGTGGCTTAAACCAAAATTTCTCAACCTTTTAATTAAAAATTCATACCATGTTCTCTTTGATCAACATAAAATTCTCATATCTTCCTTTAGTTATTTAAATTTTCAAAATAATTTTCATGAATTATAAACAAAAATGGTGAAACAATGGCTTTGTTTTCAAACTTGGTCCTCCACCCCACAAAATTCTAATGAGTCCTTCCTTCTGACCCTTCCCACCAATCCCAAGGTTGAAACCTTCTGCCTAAACAGAGAACCTCTTCTGACCCCAATACAGAATGCCGGCCCAGCAAGGGGAGTCTATAGCACAGTGGGAAAGGAACAAATGGGCTGGCCTTCTCTTGCTTCTTTCTTATGTTCTTTGCAAAAATGAGAAGGAAAGACATGCATTTTGAGATATATCCTGTGAGCTAGTTGGTATTGTTTGTTCTTGGATACTTATAGTTTATACAGCAGGCCTCAATTAGCATTGTTTGGTTCAACTTGTGTCATTATAACATCAATAAGATGCAGCAGGAATTTGGTAGGAGCTTAGCTCTTTTTTATATCAATTAGTCTATGGTAAATTTGTTTTCATGATAGGTTGTTTTGCTTAAAGTCTGCAGACTTTATAGACAATGTTAAGTGAGGACTCAGCTGTACTGGGAACCTAGGTAAACTGTGCTCGATTATCAGTCAGAGAGAGGCCAGTGACAGGTCCAGGCCTTCTATTTAGAATTTCATTAACTCTCTACTGAACCAATCAATGCCATCATCTTTGGCTTTACCACGGATCATCCCAACTAGCCAAACTGAAAGAATGACTGCTTTAAAGGGATGGGAAGTACCAAAGGGCAGTTTGAGAAGTCATATCTTAATCCTCATCAGAATCTTCACTTCAAATACTGCTTCCTCCAAATGAGTTATTTTAGAATATGGCAGAAGGAGAAGAATGAATGCTTTGGTGCCTACCATGGGAAATTCACAAATGCAAAGTAAAAGTTTAGGAGAGTTTACAAGTGAGGCTTTGAGTCCTCAAATTATCATTCCTCATCAGCAACCTTTGAGTGAAGTGTATTTCATGTGAAAGAGAGAAAATAAGGCTCTTAAATGTAATAATTCTGAGGATATACAAACATCTATGAATCAGTTTGGGAATATCTTTCCTCATGAACAGTTTATATAAGCACCAGAAGAGATAGCTTTTAGCAGAGTAGCATTTTCGAGTAAATAATTTTGTCACAGGAATACTGGCATGTTCAAATCTCAAACTAACAGTTCTTTGCAGTTTTTTTTCAACCTCCTGCATGGCCACGGGGTTGTAGGGCTGTTGGCAGCTTATGCTGTATATTGGGAATGAATTCGAAAGTACTCCAAGAAGACTCTAGCTCGAAAATTTTCTATGGGCTAGTCACCCACAGATGCTTAACGTGTGCCTGCTGAGCCATGTCTGGCCCTGGTCATAAACTTTCCCTCAAACCCTAAAAGCTAATTTCAGGCCAGGTAGGGCCAGGAAGCCAGATCCAGCCAAAGTAGGGCAACCAAATGGCATTCGTTATTGGAACATACCGCACCGAAATCCCTCTGATAATCCCAGACTCTTGTCCACAGCCAAGCTCACAAACTTGATAAAAGCCAAGCCTGGTTTTATGGCCTATATTGCTGCTCATTAAATTCCGAAGTTTGTCGTTATTGCTCTCTTCTCCCTCAAACCAGAGACTTTAAGAGGAATTTTTAAGTTTTGTTAATATAGAAATGGGTTTGCAAATAGATGAAAGAAAAACAAAACCAAAAACCCTTCTTGTGATGGTTTCTAGCAAAATAAATTATGCTGATTTGGAAGCAAAAAGGTTTATAGACACTGTCATTTGGGCTCTAAACCTATTAGCATCATATATGATAAAGCTTCAAAATGACTTTTTATTAAAACCGTAACCTCTGGTTCATTTTAAAGACTGCGCATAAGGAATACCAGTGTCATACAAGTATAAAAAAGGCTTCTTTCAAGACTCAATGTTCATTTCCTGTCCAGAACTCCCTCTGTTTCATACCTGGATTAGCTAGCTGCAAGTTTAGCTAAAAAGAGATCATAACGCAGTAGCCAGTGAGGAGAGATGTGTACACAAACACTGACTCAAGCCTTTCAATTTCCACAGTAATCTAAGCCCTGGAACTCAGACCTTATATTGCATATTTGGAGGTTCAGGCAGCATCTGCCTCTATGACAGAAACAATCCTTCATTTTGGGTGACTTCTCTCGAATTATGCTTTGCATATGCAGCACAGAGCACAAAACCAAGTCACATGTTTAAGTTGTAGATATCTACTTACTCACCTGTGAGTCTAAAAAAGCTGAGTCCTCACTTTATTGTATGACATCTTTAGGCAGAATAAGGGATACATCTTTAAGGGTCTATTAACTCTATTTGGAAAACTCCATTCCTAAAACTTATGTTCTCTACTAATATGGTACAGCGAGGAGGGACAGTCGGAGTGGAAATGGAACCATCGAATCTTCATGCTCCTGGGAGCCTACCTAGTTCATGAGTCCTTAACCACTAGTCCATGAAGGTCCCAAAATCTTATCTTTTTTTTTTTTTTTTTTTTGAGCAGAGGGGCAAAAGCATTTATTTTTATGTTTTAGTAAAACCTTTAGCTTTGTCACAGTAGTACATGAACATAGTTTAAAGGCTGAAATAGTTTTATAAGACTTGTTATGAAAAAACATGAGTCCCCTGCTGCCCCACTCCCTTTTCTTGCTTTTCAGAGCACCATTTTTTTTCTCTCAGCTGATTCTTTTGGACATTAATCCATATCTCTAAGTAATATGAATATATTGCTACTTTTTGACTTATCAGTTTTAGGCCTTTTCTGTTGACCTCTTATTAAGGAAGATAAAAATTTAGTTCTCTTTCACCCCTGTGCCCCAGTTATACATTCATGCCCTTCTTGTCCCCCTCCCTCCACTATCCTGCTAATAGAGTTATACTGAAATTTTGGTTAGATCGGTATCTACTGTCTACGTTATTATGACTACCTAAATGCTAATCACAGTCTAGCCATGTAGAATGATATTGTTTTTCTTGCATGACTTTTAATTTACCCTAGATTTAACCACTGTTTCTTCCCCAGCCCCCACATTAGCTTAGTTTTCTATTTACTTATCACTAATTCATCTGTTGATTCTCTGCAAGTTTTCTCAATCTCCTCTTAATACATTTAGACATCAGGTATTCTACTGATTTATTTTCTTAAGCAAATCTTTCCTAGAGTCTTCTGCTCTGTTCCTGTCTGAGTTGGCTGCCCTCTATATTTGGATGCTGTTGTCTTCCTACATTATTTCACCACCATGCTGAGGATTCCCTGTAGTTTCAAGTTGTGGATATCCTTTGTCATGTATACCATGTCTTTCTCTTTCTTGGTTAAAGAGTACATAAGAGGGCAATGTTTTTCACACCTTGCATTTCTGAAAATATCCTAATTTTATACAAACACTTGGTAGATTGTTTGGCAAGGTATAGAATTCTGTATTATAATTTTCCTTCAGAATTTTGAAAGCATTCTATATTGACTTTTGGCTCTGAAGATTGCTTTTGGGAAATTCTAAGCCATTCAGATTCCTGACCTGTTTATGTTTCTGAAAGAAATTTTACAATATTAGTACTTGATTTAGGTGTGTTTTCATACATTTTGCTGGGCGTCAGTGGAGCCCTTTCAGTCTAGAAACATGTCTTTTAGCATTGAGATTTTTTCAAATTATTGACTTTTTTCTCGCCCCTATTTTCTCTGTTCTCTTATTCTAGAAACCACATTATTTGAAAGTTGAACCTCTTGAATTGTCCTCATTTTCCTTTCTTTCCTGTTTTCTACCTTTTTCATTTTTTGTTTATTTTCTAGATTTCTTCATCTTTAGCTTTTATTTTCCTATTGAGATTTTGATACTACCTTCAAATTTTTAAATTCCAAGAAATTTTTCCTATAATTAAAAAAAAATCTATCCTATTCTTGTCATGGGTTCAATATCATATCTGAGAATCTTAATATAGGATTGTTTAAGAATGAGGAAGTTCTGAGCTTGTGGTGGTATGGCTGGGCCTTTTACTAAAGAACTCTTGATATCACATCTTTGGCCCTTTCCTCTTGAGCTCATCAGATTTTCTATAAAACTGGTTTTCTTGTTTCCTTCCTGGAGAGTGTAGGTTTGGCTGTCAGTGTTCTGGAGGTCACAGAATTTATCATGCAGACATTCATTTAATCCTGTTTTCTAAGTGTGGTTCTGTGCCCTCAGCTATGCCTGATGTCGGTCATTCCCGGAACCCTCAGCTTCATCCTCTTTAGAGAGTAAACTTCCTGTCTTCCTCCAGGATGAGGAAGGGCAGGGTCCCAGCCGCATGGAGTGAAGAAGGGGATTTCCAGAAATCTTGTTGCTTCTTATACAGAAGTTCAGCCAACCCTACTGTTTGTAACCCCACATTTATCCTTTCTTGTAGGGGTACTTGATGCCACTGTTTCCTGAATTTATGAGGGTTCTGTGTTATAACTTGGTTGTTTCCCCCCGTTTCCTACTGTTGGCTTAGGTTCTCGTCTCTTAAATCTGCTAAGTGAGTTACTACTCACCCATTTCCTCACCAACTTTCAAAATTGTATTGCTATTGTCACCACTCCAGCTTTCTTTTTTTCTTATAGTTTTATGCCTTTTAAAAATCTGTGAATTATCATTTTGGTGAGATTTTCCTCCAGGCCTGTGAGTTGGTTGCAATTCCATATCAATTAATGTCTCTGTTTCTTGATATCCTAATTGTAATCATTTCACAAGCTCACTCCTGTAACTAGACTACCTTTACTTTTAAAAGTTTTCAGTCAGTTTTTATGGATTTCAAAAATTATCCATCCCTATTCTCTAAACTAAAAGACCTCTCTTTTACAGGCAAAACTCTGTAGGAGGGGTGGATTAAATTTTGTTATAATTTATCTTTACTTTAACTTGCCTTTATGGCCCCTGAACAAGATGCACTCAAAGTTTGATGATAATAAGAAGAAAAAGAGGAGAAGGAAGAGGGAAAAGGAAAAGGATTAGGATTGGGGGGAAGAGGTCAGGCTGCCCTTCATGTTTATCTGTACAAACCTTAGATGTGAGCTATTGTCAGAAATTGGACTTGAAGCTCTAGTTTGTTCAACTACTAGTTTTGTTACCTGATCCAGGTATATTAATTATGTTTTCTGATTCTTACTTCACAGGGTTATTGGAGGTGAAAGTGCTTAAATAAGAAATGCATGCGAAAAGTTTCTGAAGTCCAAAGTCCTACAAAAATATAAACTGTTTAAAGTTGCTCGGGTGTACAGGCAGAAAAAAGTCTAAGAGTAGAAGGAACACCATGTTTTACAGAGCAAAATAAAATGCTGAGGTTATGAATTAGGTGTGCCTATCCCAATCCCTCAGGCTTCTATTCAGCAGTCCCTCAGTGGAACACACCTTGTTGTTCTTAAAGCACATCCCCAGGTCTGCCTGAGTCAGGTAAGAATTTTTAATTAGAAGCATCTCTGGAGGCTTCATATGTTTTTAGAGGGCTGAAGTTTCTCCAAGCTCTCACCTCCAGTCCAGGTGAAGAGAGAAACAGCAAGAGGATAGGCTAAAGTGTGACTAGTAAAAGGCAAGAGATTGAGTACCGGGGATCAGAAAGATGCAGCTGGAACATATGAGAACCCTGGTGTGAATATGAAGAAGGCAGGATACACTGTTCACCCAAGAGCTCAGGTTAACTTCAAGTAAGATACCCACCGAAAACCAAAGTGCAGATGCAAACCAGTTGGCCGTACTGCAGGAATATAGAAAGAAAGTGGTAGGCCAGACATGTTGGAAGATTTTAATTCCTGCCTTGGAACATTTTTCCCTTTCCCTACAATTTATAACATGTAATCTACCCCTCTTGCAGAATTTTAGCTGGGGAAAAAGAAATAAATAAATAAAAGGTCTTGTAGCTTGGAGACTAGGGAGGGACAAGTTTTGAAAAAATGATACATAGTGATTGAAAACTTCTCTAAAGGTAGTTCTAGTTTACTCTCCTTGTAGGAGTGAGCTTGTAATTAGGATATCAAGAGATAGAGACATTATTTGGTATAGAATTGCAACCAACATGTAGGCCTAGAGGAAAATATTTTTTATTTTTCTTTCCAGCATCAAGTAATATTAAATCTACATCACCCCCAAGCATATGGTTTTCAAGAAAGAAATTTCAGAAATTTCCCCTATAACTAACCAATCCTCATAATCAGCAAGTTCTCTTCTATGTGACCTAAATCCTTATCACTACCATTTAAAGTCATTTCCTTCTGTTCTGACCTCAGGGAAGATAAAGAACAGCTGTCTGTTCCTCTTTGTAATAATCCTCTGTGGGCAGTATTTGCAAACGGTCTCCTTTGGGCTAAATAATCAGATTCTTCTCACCTTCCTTTAAAATTCTTCTGTTGTGTGGTTTTCCCAAAGATCTTCTTCGTGTTGTTTACATCTTTCTTAGATAAGGTTTCTTTCTCAGGACCTGACATGCTGAAAGACTTCTAGATAAGAGCCCAGTTGTAAAGTAGACCCGCCAAAGAAGTGGCAAGAAATCAGATGTGGAGAACCCCATGCTAAGCTAAAGAAATGAAACAGATTATTCTTTAAAACACACACACACACACACACACACACACATATATATATAAAATGTCTAAATGATCTCTGGCAGTATCTAGGCTCAACCGCAGAGCTGGGTGGAACTAATCCTTTTCCTAACACACCCTCCTCCTGAGTACCACCCCATGCACCAAATACCTCTCCCCTACTCATTCTCCCTCTTCCCCAAATCTCTCTTCTTCAACGTGGTTTGAGATTTTAGGAGCAAAGCATGAAGACTGAGCACATTTCTGATGGCCAAGTTTGATATTTATGAGCAAGAGCTTTCCTCGAACTCCTTACATTCACTAAGTAGGCCTATCCTACTTAACCTTGGGATCCTCCCTGCCCTTCTTCTCCAGAAGTAGACTGATTGTATTTGTCACCCAAGGGATATTTTAGAGAAAGACAGTGTTCTAAGAAATCAGAGGTCCTTGGGTTAGAGAGCAGAACACTGAAAGACCTATCACAGAAAACCCAGGGGTTTTTTAATGTTTTAAGCAGAAATATCTGCACATTAAACTTTCTTTCTCATGGCGACTTTTTCTGTAGTGCCACTTCCATCTAACAAAAAAACTTTCTCAAAAGGTAAACTTTTTTTTTAACAACTTGGTTATGCTGAGAAATCTCACATCTTACATGTGAAAATAGCCACAGAGATAGAAGGGTTAGTCTAAAGAAGATATTTTCAACATTTCCAAGCAGATTCTTAGACAGAGATTGTCCTTGGCACATCATTGTCTCAAGTCAATAGATTATTAGGTTAAGTTGACTTGTCCACCTTGGTGAAATGTATCCTGAAACTTTGAGTATAGGGGACTTCTTTGTTTTGTTTTATGTGAGGTTTCATTTTGGACAGAGTTTTGCATCAACAGCTCAAGGGTTTCCAAAACTCAGGAAGTTGAAAGACCTTTGTAATGGGCACTGATTAAAATAAACTGACATGGCAACAAATTATATTTGGCAAATAGACATCGGAAAACAAATATTCAGACTTCCTGGGCAGGGAGCAGTACTGGCACTTTTCCTGAATGTGAATAATCAAGCACGTTTCAAATTCTGGATGAGACAGAATTGTTCACTATCAATAGATGAGCCAAAACCATCTTGCTTGAGCCGCTATCAGGCTGAACAAATGAAGCCCAGGTGAGCCAAAAAGGAGAGGTAGAGTGTTGACCTACCTCTTGCTTTCTGATGGGGAAAAGATATATTTAAAATGTGCTTCACACACAGCCACATTAGCCCTTCTAATTAATAACATGAGGAACCAGCTGGGTGTGGATCAACATGTGGGTTGTGAGGGGGCTGAATTTTTAAAGTATATCATGAGTTATTCAGATCTCTGGAGGCTTTTGGTTTTTCTTTTTTCAGTGTGTGTGTGTGTGTGTGTGTGAGCACATCACAAAAGCTGAAATTTGATTTCCTTCTTGAAAGCTCCCATTCTGGGGAAAGTGAATTTCTGGCACCACCTTTAATTACATACATATGTGATGGGCAGAGGGCAGTGCTGGGGAGGGTCCAAAATATAGATTGCCCCCAAAAAAGGAAGAACAAAAATACAGTGTTTCTCTGCTTCTGAGGAATATTAACCTCCTAATCTTAGGTAGCTAGTCATACATGAGCGACAGGGGGAACAAAGGAATAGGGGCCCAGCCTAGAGACTGCCCAAAGAACACCCTATTTATCGGTAGTTAAACAATCCCTCCTGCATCCCCAGAGACAAAGGACAGGAGGATCATAATCTTAGCTGGCCTCACCTGGCTACAGAAGCCTGCACAGAAGGTATTACCCTAATTTGCCTACAATTTAAGCTTCCTTATAATACTATGTTTATGCCTGGAAGTTCATGAATCTAATTATAACAGACTGAATTCTGGGTACACATTAGGCAAAGAGTTATATAGCAGCCAAGTGTCAATCAAAATGACCTCACTTGCCAATCACCTAAAAACACCTTTGTAATCACCTATCACAGCCCCAGATATAATGCAGACCTCTCCCTCCTCCGGGGTTACAACTCTCCATCTTCCCTGGCTGGGCTGTAACCCGTACCTCCCCAACCAGGGGTACGTAACCTTGTTTCCATGTGGTTAGCCAGTTTTAGGCTTGACCCGTCTTCTACCTCATAATGTTCTTTTAACAAATGAATATTTTCTCATATTCACTGAGCTGAAGTTCAGAACACTGAGAGAACATAAAAGTGAAAAGGACCTAGAGGTGTGTGTGTTACTGGAACTCCGATTGCTCCAATGGTAACACTACCTCTTCTCCGTCCCACCAATCCCAGAAGAAAAGATAATCAGGAATTGTAGCAAGGGCCGAATATGCAACAAGTATATAAATGCCACGAGGTGGATGCAGAAATGTGTGTTGTAGCTGTGTGGTTCATAAAATGGGTGGCAGGGAAGCTGTAACCAGCCTTAGGGGCATGAGCCGGTTATACATTTTACAGAACTGCTCTTTTGGCAGAGAGGCCCAGAAAGGGAATGGAGGTAACAGGCTGAGTTCCAGCACTTGAAGGGCAGGGCCTTTGCTTGTGTGTTTTCAGCTGATAGCTGTGTATTTTCAGTGTGACAGGAAAGAGGAGGCTCCTTCATAAACAGACCTGGCCCTCTGGGGCTTCCCGCATTGGAGAGGAGTTGGGGGAGACTGCTGACCAGACTTTTATGAAGTTTATGCTCTGACTTTTCAAAGAAAATGCAGTGTTTGTCATTGGAGATCTTGATAACTTTTCCCTACCCAGAGCCATTTTTGAGAGCGGCCCTGAGGCCAGTTTCACTGAAGACAAGACTGAACTCTAGAGGCTTTTTGCAGTGCTAAATGCAAACCATGTGTGTGACCCAGGGTTTCCTCTCTCTCCAGAGCACTGCACATTTGGTACAGGAATGGGATTAGCTCAAATGCAGTGGGGTGTGTAATGAAAAGTGGGTTGTTTACTGTGTTAGTGATACACTGCACCCTGCAGTGAGCCTCAGGATAGAGGGAGCGTTCCCTGGCAACCGCAGTCCCTATATGCGGACAGCTAAACCCCTTCCCCAAAAGGTTTTTCAGAGAGCAGCCTCCTCCTAACTCTGTTTCTCAGGTGGGTTGTGTGCTTGCAGCACATGGTTCTCTGCTGTGGCTAGGGTGAAACCGAGGTTTCATCACCTCCATTTTGCATGGTACATTCAGAAAAAGGCCCCCAAACTGCCAGTGGTCTCATTACGGTTTAAAGATCTCACCTCCCAAACCCTACAATGAGAAGAGATGGACAGTGTTTCCTGAATACAGGTGCCAGTCAGTTGAATCACACAGTACAGCAGGTGGTGGTTTCTTCCAAGGTTGTAGGCGCTGAAATTCTGGGCATTCATCCTCACCTATCAGGGGTCTTAACTACTATAATTGCCTGTCAGACAGCTAGAGGCAGTTGTTGTTTTCCCAGGAAAGAGGCTTTGAAAACAGAACACCAACGAAAGAACAGCCTTGTGGTGTAAGGCCTTCTGCCCCTGGTTGAGAAGAACATCAGATAAAATGACAAAGGGAGAAATGATCTTTTCAGGAATGCACACACCTAACGTCTTTCTTCGCTCCTTTTCTTTATCAACTGCAGGGGAGACTGCAGGACGGCAGCAAGTCCCCACCTCCCCACCGGCCTCGGAGAACAGCAGTGCGGCCCACAGCATTGGCAGCACGCAGAGCACACCCTGCTCCAGCAGCAGCACAGCCTAGCCCAGCCTGGCCACTGCCAAGGGCCGGACCTGACCACACATGTATCCAGACTCCAGAAAGGCTTGATTGTGGTTCCCGTGCAAAGAGAGAGTGAATTTCAGTATAAACATCACCTGTTGTATTCACCATCCCCCTATCCAGGGCTAATCTAGATGCAACCCCTGGGCTTCTATAACACACTAGAGTTCATGTGAGAAAGCTAAGGTGGTGGCCTTCTCCACCAGCCCCTCACAGGCTTGGGGGTTTTCAATGTGAAACACATGCCAGTTTTTTAAATGCTGCTTTGTCCAGGTAAGAACATCCATTATTTGGGGCCCTGAGTTTTACCCAGACTCAAGTTGGTAAAAAAGATAATAGCTAGGCAGTAGAACCAATGAGATGTGGCCAAAAAAATTTTTTAATAACTGAACCAAGATGTAAAACAAAAGAAAGGCTTCAAGACCTCCTAAGTGCTTTCCTCCATGTCTAATTTGCACCTCTGGATGCACACTTCTCACTTTGCTGCCACATCCTGTGGGGGCTGGTGTGTCTGCTTGATAGGTGCTGCCCTCAGGGACTATATCCCAACACACATCAGGCAACATTCCTTTCTTGTGCCCTGGGCCAGAACCGATGCTGATTACCGTATCAGCTTCCTCCTCCTCCCCACACTAGCACACTGACTGCAAAAAACGTCTTAATGCAAATTTCGTATTTCTTCATAGACACGTAGAAATTGAAAATGGCCAAAATCTGGGACTGCAGATGTGGGCCCATTTATGATATTTTGCTCTGATAAATTAATGTGTAAGTTGGGGCAAAATTCACTTGTAAAGTTGAGGAATTTGCTCAGTGCTATATATGCCAGTAAAAGTATATAATATATCATCTGGCACATTCATTTTTTCCGTGAAGAAGAAAAATTCATTCTCCCTTTAAAAATTTTTTATGCCTTCAGAGTTGAAACTTATTCTTAAATATATTTGGGAGAATTGGTGTTTCCACTCGAAACATGTCAACCTTTTTAATAGACCCTTTTTTTAAAAACCATGCTCTTATAAGATGCAAATGCTTGGCAGATGCTCTTAGATTCCACTTGGTTATCGGAACATTGTCACCAGTTCTGCCAAGAAAGTACTGAGATGTGGGCACTCATTTGGGTTGCTTTAGTTCTCCTGCCTTAAATATATCCCAAACTCAAAAAGAGTTTGAGGTGGAATAATGGAATAAAACGGAATAATATGATGCCACTTTGCAGCTAAAATAAGCTCAACTGATACCTCTATGTTGAAAAAAGAAAAGAATGCCTGAGGAAAATTTCCATGCCAAATCATTTACTACTGAGGATGGCTTTGTAGCAAATAAATATTATTCTTTTTCCAGATCACTACACCCCAAACAACTCAGAATTTACAAATAGAGCAGGCTAGATTCTACCCCAAAATATTCATAAGCAAATCTCACTGCCTTTAAAATAAGGAAATTGTGCCTGGTTCTCTATGAATGGAACCTTAGGTAGGAAATGTTGATGCTAGCCAAGACCTAAGCACAGCGTCTGCAAGACAGATGGAGGCTAGCAACAATCGCTACCACATTATAGAGTAATTCTCTGATTGATTTGATAGGTGTAGACAATCGAGTTGATTTTAACCAAAACATTATTTGAGGGCTAAGATTTCTAGTCTGTCTACCTTGATAATTGTGCATATTTTCACATACAAATGAAAATAGGTGATTAGAGAATTTTTTTTCCTTTTGGTTAACTTTTTTTAACATAAAGGTATCAGAGTGGAGGACCTAGATTACGCTACCTGTGTTTGAAAATAATGCGCTTTGCCTAACCTTCAGCAGAATGTATTGTTTTAGCATATTCTATGTATGAAAAAGTCTAAAGATGTCTTCAAAGAAGACTAGAGTCTTTAAGTCACTTATAGCTATATTTTACTACAAAAAGTTTGTGTATAAAGATATATTTAAGTGTTTTAGATTTTAAAAAAAGTTACTCCATATGAAATGTATAATTTCAGTTACTGTGAATTCTTTTGATCAGTTCTTTGCTTTTTAAAACACCCTTTTCTTCCTGTTAAAAAGAAAATTAGCTATTGAGAGGTATTAAAAAATCCATTTCTTAGATGGACAGGGTTAAAACTGAAACTTTTTGTAATATATTTAAATGTGTATTTTTGAGAGAGATGCTGCATCGTCATTGATTTTATAAGTAATTTCAAATTAATTTACAAATTTATAGATGCAAACCAAAAGATTTTAAGAGAAAAAGAAGAAAAAAGTCAACTTTTATTCGTTTAGGTCTTATTGTCAAAAGTATTATTCAGATCAAGAAATCCATGTTGATGAAACTTGATCCCATGTTAATTGGAGAGTGAATGTCACTAAGTATTTCTGAAAGTTTTCTAAAAATGAACATTAAAAAAATAGAGTTTTCTCCCTAGCTTCTTGTTAAACAGCATTTTCAATTGCTTCATACTTCATAATTTTAATACAGAATATGAGCTCAACTTTATAACATGTTCTCCAAGTTTCTATAAAACCGTTGTTATATTCCAGTTAAACTCTATCTGCAAAGTCTTGTAACTTCTGCAGGCTACACCCTTAATTCGCAGAGGCCATTTTGTTTTTGTTTTTATTGATGCTAAAGCTATTATTGAAATGCTCTAAACTCCAAGGCAGATTGCGTAACATCCTATAGCTTTTCACCATGTGTTGTTTACCAGCTGTTACTGTTTTTTGTTAAGTCAGAAATTGCTTCTGTCTAAGCTGTTTCTATAGTATTTTCTAAACAACAACAAGAAAAAATGGTTTTATCCTTGTCTGTAATAAGATTGTAAACCCATTTCCTGTGTGTGTTCTGTAGTGGGCATGATTGTGAGCGTGTGTGGGGGCACACACTTGTGCGCTGGTCTTTTTGTACTGTAACTACCTCATGATTTGAGTGATGGTTGTACTGCTGGTTGTATTAACAGAGCACATTTTATTGGGTGAATCGTGTGTGATTTTTTTCCTGTTTGTTTTAGGTGGGGGTTGTTCATGAAACTGACAGATGTTTCTTCTAAAAAGGACTATTATCAGTTTTCAAATACAATACTTCTCTTCTGGTTTTTCCTGAATGAGCCTGATTTTATTGCTGTTTTTCATCATCTATAAGGGTAAAAAGAGTACCCTTGAAATCCCTGTGGCCAGTTTGAACACCCCTGTTGTACGTAGTCTTTTTTCTGTTCAGTGTGTCGGCAGTTTTGTGAACATGCTTAGATGTATAGTTTTGATAACCACAGTTTTAAGTACTTTATCTGTGCATAATAAAAGATATATATCAATTATTAATATACGTCTTGTTTGGTCATTATTAAATTATACCCTCAGGCTAATGTAACCTTTTTTTACTATGCTTCTCTCCTAAATTTATCTTCTAATACAAGTGTGCTGATGAGGAGGAAGGAGAGAAAAGGCTAGAGAATACCCTAGGCTCACTAGAGCAGACCAAAAAAGGAATCAAGGCCAGCAGCCCACCCCTCACAACTCACACAGGTCTGTGCCCACACGGCAGGAACAGTGTGAGAGGCTTAAGTAGCATCACACTCCCGTGAGGTTGGGGCTCTTGTCACAAACAAGAGTCCATCCATTTTCCAGTACCAAGATTACACCTTGGCACCAGCTCCTCTCTCAGAGGGTAGAGGGAGAAATTGGCAGTTCAATTAATTTTCCTGCCATTAAACTCTCCTTGTATGTGTTGGAGCAAAAACCTTAGGTGATTCATAAATGGGCTTCAGAGAGTCTATTAACTACCTGAAATTATATGTAAAATTTCGCATTGATGTAGTTGGGCTTTTGTTGTTTTGTGTTTCTTCTGTGAGAGTTACAGAGGTGAAATAAAACAATTATTTGTTAATGCTCTTTCTTACCTGTTCTAGTCACTTCTTTGGAGGAATTGATGTTAACAGCCTTTTTTTCTAATTCAAGTATATCAAAACGTGTTCACAAATAGAGAAATTTTAGTTTTGTTTACTAAAAAGGGAATCACAATATACATACTCTGAAACTTGCCTTTTTCACTTGCCATAGACTTTGTTCTAGATTAGTAGATATAAAACAAATTCATTCTTTTTAATGGCTATATAATATTTCATACAATGACTTTAGCCAATTCACTAGTGATGAACATTTAGAGGTGTTTACAGGGTTTTGCCAAGATACCCTGCTGCAGTTAATATCCTTGTGTAAATGTTCATGCATTCTAGTGCTTTAAACCAAAAAAGTGTCATATAGAGAAACTGACAAATTCATCATCACAGTAGAAAATTTTAACATATTACTCAAAAACTGAGAAAAAGATTTGCAGGTGGAAGATTTGAACAATGCAATTAAGCTTGATCTAGTGGGCATACATAGAATCCTCAGTCCCTAAATTTGAGAGTTTTATTACATATGGAATATTTATAAAAATTGACTACTACTAGACTATAGTAGAGTTGTCAGAAAATATCACAAAACTTAATTTTACTGATCAAGTTCTTTAACCACAATGCAAGTAGTTTTGATATCAGAAAAGGATAATTTAAAAATATTCATTTGGAAATTTTAAAACTTTTAAATAATTTGTGGTTCAAAGAAGTACTCATAATAGAAATTAGAAAATATGAGACTTGAAAAATAATGAAAATACTAAGTTCAAACATACAGCATACAAAGCAGTAATTTATGAGATTTATGGCTGTAAAATGCTTATGTGAAAAAAAAAAAGGTCGAATATGAAAGTGCATCCAATATATCAAGTTAGAGAAAATTCCAAAAACTAATTATTACTCAAAAAGACTACTAGAGATAACAAAAATTAAGTAAAAATAAACATGCATTAGGAGTGAAAAGAGGACAAAACATCACATACTACAGAGAATTTTAATAAACAAGGGATCGATCACCATAAACAACTTTATTCTAATAAATTTCAATACAGATGATGTAGATGATGTGTCAGTCAGGGACTTCGTGGGTAAACAGAAACCACACTGGGTATTTCAACAGAGAGAAATTAATATAAGGAATTGGTTAAGCAGGTGCTGGATGGCTGAAAAGGTGAAAAGAGGACACTAAGTTAACAGAGTTAATAAATCTCTAGGGCTGGGGATTGCCAGAACTCGAAGTTGGGAGTGGTTTGCTAAGTCCCAGCACTAGAGTCACCAGGAAGATAGAAAAAGAGATTGAAGCTAGAGAAAATAATTAGCCAAAACCAATTCAAGAAGCAATAGAAAATTGAAAATACATTTAACCATTAAGAAAATTCATGGTTTAAAATTTACTCACAATAAAACAACACAAAATTAAAAAAACAACAACAATAAAGCCATTGCCAAACTCAGATGGTTTTACAGATAAGTTCTACCAAGTAGTCAAAAAATCAGTAATGTCAAGATCATGGTGCTTCTTCTCTTTTGAGGATGCAGGTCAAAGGGAATCTGTTTTTGAATATCAATATCTACTACCAAATTACTTTCTCCAAAGGTTGTAGCAGATCACACTGCCACAGGCCTCCCCATCAGCATTGAGCATATTGAAACAGACCTTATATATACATGGTTGATACCCAGAGAAAGAAGAGTAACTCAAGGAGGTGGCTTTATAATTCAGGATTAAATAGCATCTTAATAAGAGAAGGGGAAGTGAGGAAACAGGCCTTTTAGGGGAGAATAAATGATTTTTAGGAACCATGAACAGGCCCTTAGAAAAACAGCTGAGAGATATGATAGTTTGTAACAGTTTGGGTGTGGTGACTATTTCCAGTCTTCTGTGATTAGTCAGTTCTCCTCAGATAATAAAACTGCCAGGGAGGGTATTTATGACAATTAAGTTCTTCTTGGAGGCTCTGTCTTTAGGCAGATAAAAAGAGTTCAGAGAAAGCCTCTTCCTGCATTTGCTATTTTTCAATGCCTATTTTCAAAGCATATTTTGGGGTAGCCTATCCTGAACTTCTACAGCCATATTTTTGGGGTGGCATGTTCTGCTACCTTTCAGAATGTCTATCCTCTTCCTGCCCCACCATTGTGTTTCGTAAGTACGTAATTTCTTTTTCACAGATTCAGAGCTGGAGAAGAATTTTGCCTCAGGATGAATCAGAGCCACTTTAATTTTCCCTCATATCAGATTCAGATGATATTTAGGTGAGGCTTTGGGCTTTAAAGTTGATGCTGGAATTAGTTAAGACTTTTGGGACTGTTGGAATAGAATGAATGTATTTGGCATGTGAGAAGGACATGAATTTGGAAGGCCAGGTGTGGAATGCTATGGATTGAATATTTGTGCCCTCCCACAATTCATAGTTAAAGACCTAATCCCCAGTGTGAAGCTACTTGGAGAAGGCTTTGGGATCTAATTTGATCATGAAGGTGGGGCCCCCATGGTGGTATATTAGTGCCCTTATAAGAAGAGACAGGAGAGGCTTTCCTGCCTTTCTCCCTCATCTGAGGATAAAATGAGAAGATAGCCATTCACAAGCCAGGAAGCGGGCTCTTGCCAGATATCAGATCTGCCAGCACCTTGATTTTGGAATTCCAGACTCCAGATGTGAGAAATAAATGTTTGTTGTTTAAGCCACCCAGTCTATGGTATTTGTTATAGCAGCCTGAGCAGACTAAGACAGAAATTGTTGATTTGCTGCTATTTCTCCTCCTCTTTCCTCCCCATAGGTGTTTATAGAAAAATTAATATTAGCTTATCGAACATAAAGTATTGATTTCTTCCAGCACTTGTGAATGTTATAATAATTCTGTAAAATGAAGAAATATTACCACGTGCCATTTTCAAGGAAATGGTCGACATCTTTTTGTTTCAAAGTCAAACCTATAGCATTGCTCCTCCCTAACAAAATGTGTTTGCAAACAGGCAAGTGACTGGTTTAAATTTTATAGATGTCACTGATAATCTAAAGTTTGAGTTTGGGCATATTTGCTGCCTTTGTGTCTAAATTTCAATCTCAACTCTTTCAGAGGAACTGAACACTGCACTTTATGTAGACTTGACTTCACACTTACAATAAAGGTCAAATGGCATCACCTCCGTTTCCTGAGATCACAGCTTGAATTGATTTTTTAATGATCTCCATTTACTGCCTCTGAGATGTCATTTTTTTTTTTTTAAAGAAAGAATTTTCAAGGTAGAATGACGTGACTGAAGTGAACCCTACCTTGACTTAAAAAGAGGTTAGGGTTAGGAGTAAACACACACACATACACACACATGCACACACACCTCAGCCATTTTCCTTTTTATTAACATTTTCTCACATTTTCTTAGCTCAGAAGCCCCATAACTGATGATCCTTTTATAGACCATGGCACACCAACTGTACAAGAAAAATGGCAAAAAGAACAAGAATTTCTCAGCTTTAAAACCCAACTTGGTTCCTTTCACTTGACCAATCAAAGGTTCAGAGCTGCAAATCTTCATAAGTCACTTAGGTAGAGCAGCTTTTGCCGGCCTGTTACTCAACTTATAAACTGCCTGACATAGTTACTGCAAAGAATACAGTGCACTTGACAAGAGTGTTGAAATAGTGATTTTTCCCTTTTAGTACATTTCTCAGAATTTCAAATGGGGAAAAACACATGGGTTCTGTTTAGTGGAGGGGAAGGCGAGTAAGGGAGAAAACTGGATTGTGGGTGTTATAACCTAACCCAGATAATGACAATCTACCCCAAAACTGGGAACCAGAGCTTCAAGTATCTTCATCAGGAACAAATTCCCGGGGCCACTACTCTTTCAAGATGAGTACAGCAGCTGCAAAGTGTCTCCATTGAGGAAGCTAGTTGTCAATTTTTGTTCCTAAGTGGGAAAGAGAGGTGAAAACAAAAAGCTTCTTGGCCTTTGCATTAGCCATAAAAGTAGAAGGATCTGTTGGAGCATCCAACCTGGACCCTAGGGAAATTCACCCTTCTTCACCACTCTATTGTAGTTCCAAGAAAAAGTAATTTAGTTATTGCGCCGTGGACCTCAAACAGACAGCCAGATATTTCTCCAACAAAAATAGGTTTATTCAAAAACAATAAATAATTGCAATTAGGGATGTGCAGTCTATTGGCAAACCATGCACAGGTCCAGAGAACAAAGGATAGGAAAGTTCTTTTATAGAGGAAAGGGGGAATTCAGAGGGGCTGTTGTGAACAAAGACTGCATTGGAGGAATCTGGGAGTTTAAAGTGTACTGGCTTTTCATTGGCTGAGTTGTAAAAGTCTTTCAATGACTAAGTGGTTGCAGGTTGAGGAGATTGTCTTCCTGATGAAGTGGCAGAGTAGGAAAATATCTTCCTGTCGGAGGTGGAAAGTACTCTTGTTTGAGGCACTTGACAGTGGTAGAGTGTGAGAGCTCCCCCTATAGGCTCTCCCATCACCGATTTAAATGAAATTTCTGTTTATCAATTTTCACAGTGTCAACAAAGGAAAAGGCCACAAATCTTTAACCCACCCAAACAGTTCCCATTTTGACTGGTTGATTTTTCCCTTTTAGTACATTTCTCAGAATGCCAATGTGCGTGATAGAGACTCTTCAGTTACTACAAGGAAACAGTCACGGGAAGCGTAGGAAGCTGTTAAAAGAAGCCTGTAATGGAAACCGAGGATTTGGTTTCAAGTCATTTCATGCCCGAGGGTCTAGACTGAGGCGCGGTGGAGAATAATAGAAGCAGTTAGGAGGGAGAACCACGTCAAAGGGCAGAACCCGCCTGCCCCTGCCCCTGCCCCTGCCCCTGCCCCTGCCCCTGCCCACCTGCCCCACCCCGTGGGCCCTGCCTGCTTTATTCCCTCTTTCCATCTGCAGTGCCTTTTCGCCATCTCCTCAAATCCCGTCTTTCACAACTGTGCTCACATACAGTCTTCTCCATAAAACATTATGAACCACCCCATCCGTAAGTTATTCTATCACTTTCTGAGCTCGGGTCACACCATCATCTACCCCATTGCTCAAAGCACAAAACTGTTATTTTCTCTCACCTCTCACACCCGAATCCATCAGCAAGTCCTTTTGACTTTACTTCCAAAACATATTCTGCTTCTCTCCATCTGCACCACCTCATCCTACTCTAAGTCATCCACATCTCTAATGTAAACCAACACACCCGGTAGACTTTTGCATCTTTTTTTTCTCACTACAATTTGTTCCCTGCTCTGCTCCTAGAGTACTGTCTTCAAAGTATGTGAGATCCTGCCAATCCCGTTTAAAACTCTGTGATTCCCCAGCACACTTAGAATAAATTCCAAATTCTTTATCAGGGCATTAATTGTTCGTAGCTCAATCAGTGGGTCTTATTTATTCATTTTTGTCTTTCGCTTTTTAATTTTGTTTTAAATAAAAATTCACATAATTTGAAATTTTTAATGATATAAAAAAGTATATATTAATAAGTCTTCTCCTACTCTTGTGTCCACCCATTTGATTCTCCCCCAAAAGAATCACTTTTACAAGTTTATCATGTTTCTTAAAGTAAATTCAAGCAAATAAGAATCTCTTATTGTCTTCTTTATTACAAACACCATGGTAGCACACTACACATGTTCTGCATTTGCTTCTCACTTAATATAGTTTGTTCCTGTATCAGATATTAGGCAATTCCTCACTCCTTTTTCATTGCCATGTAGGATTCTACTGTGGGAATATACCATAGTCTGTTTAACTTGCCCCTTTTAGATGGACACTTGGTTTATTTCTATCTCTTGCTGTTACAAACAAGCTGCAATGAGTAGCCTCATGCGTAGGTTCTTTGGTTTGTGTGCAGACATATCTCAAGAGTAAAGTCCCAGAAAAAGAAATACCAGGCCCAAAGAGTAAATGCATTTATATTTCTAATAAATATTACCAAATTGTAACCTATTGAAGTTACAACATTTTGTGCTCCTAAAAAAATAATTGTTTCCCCATAGCTGCTACCAGCTGAGTTCATTATTCAATTCTGGTATTTTTGCCAATCTGATGGATAAAAATGGTATCTCTGTGTAATTTTCATTTGCATTTTTCTTATGATGAATGAAGTTGTGCATCATTTTATGTATAAGGATCATCTATTGTTCTCTTTCTGTGAATTATTCTGTGCTTTGCCTGTTTTCCTATTGGCTTACTGTCTTTTACCTTCTGAATTTCTAAAAATTATTTATATATTGTAGAATTGTCCCTTTATCTGTGATTATCTTGGCTTTTGCAGCCCTAGAGATCTGACCCCTTCTCATCTCTGACCTCAGTTAATATTAAGTCTCTTGCCCACCTGTTACACTCCAGTCACCATGTTCTGCGATATTTTTCTTGCCTGAAGACTTACCTTTACTGTCCCTCTGCCTGGAATGCTGTTCTCCAGATCATCTCCAGATCATCCAGATCATAGCTCCTCCTTATTTTTCAGATCTCAACTTAAATGGCTTTTCCAGATCACCCAGCCTTTAGAAGACACTCAGTTTCTCTCTATCACATCATTCAGGTTTAATTCTTTGCATAGAGCTTATTCCTAATATTTTTTCTTATTTATTTTAGTTTGTTGATTATCAGTCTCTCTCTATCCAGAGTAGATGCTTCAAGAGAAACAGGGTCTGTCTTGCTCACTATTCTCATAGCTTAAAACAGTGCCTGGCACATAGTAGGCATGTCTCACAGATTGTGTAATTAATTAATCTTTTCACTTTTTCTTTACGCATTTTCACCTGTGTTTATAATGAGCATTACCTATCATATTTCCTGGAAAGAAGATTGAAAATAACACTTTTTAAGCTGTCAAAATGTGCCAAACACTGGACTGGGTTATATTTTACACCTCATTCAGTCCTTCTGGTCACTCTGAACTAGTTAGCATTATGTCCATTTCTATCAATAAAGAAGCTGAGACTGTAACAAGCCCCCCAAAAAGTTGCCCAAGAACTTGAGGCTTATACATGTGGATCCAAATGAGTCCAGCTGATTTCAGGACTCATTCTTTTCTGACTGCCACCACACCTAGGACATTATCTTACTTCTTCTTGAATCTGCATGGCACTTGCTTGTTACTGGCACATTGTACATGCTCAATAAATCAGAGAACCAGAATATGTCAGAATCTGACAGGGTCTTAGTGGTCACCTAGATTTAACTAAGAGGTACAGTAAATTAGCAGTAGGTCCAGGATACAAATCTGCAATCTCTGACTCTTCATCACTATTCTTCTCCCCACTTTCTGTTACCTTAGTCATGCTAGGCTTGTATCCACCTCAGAACCTTTATACTTGCTATTCCTACTATCTGGAATTATTTTCTTCCAGATGTTCACATGGCTAGCTCTTTGTCATCATTCAGTCCTCAAAGCAGATGCCACCTCCCTAGAGAAGACGTCTCTTACCACACGAACCAAATTAGGCAACTTTCTCACCCCGATCACTCTCTATCCTGTTTCTTGACTTTTATTTTTTTCTGCATACTTCTCCCAATTTGGAATTTTTTCTTTTATTGAGATATAATTAACATATAACATATTAGTTTCATGCATACAACATCATGAATCGATATTTGCATATATTGCAAAATGATCACAATAAATTTAGTTAACAGTCTGGAATATGTAACTGTTTGTCTTCTTGCTTGTTGCATGCTTTTCCCACTAGAATATGAGCTTCACGGGAGAGGGGTCTTATTCAACTTGTTCACAGTTCTATGTCCAGTGCTCTCCACAACGATCTGCAATAAATGTTATAGAATTTAAAAATTAACAAGATGACTCTAGGAGCAGCATGGAAAAAACAGGATTAAGAAGTTAACCTGACTCAGTGATTCTTCAGTTGCTATTACCATAGCAAGTCACTGGGCTTTGGTTTCCTCATCCCTCAAGTTAGAGAACAGATGTCCTCTGTGGCCCCTTACAGCATGATAATTCTATGACATTGTCAATTATTCATGTGATTCAAGAGTGATTTTCAAAGAGGTGAAGCTTACCCCTCTAAGTACAAAATATTTTCCAATTTTTTCCATTTGGGACAGATATAAATCCTTTCTAAAAAGTATCATATACTTTTCTGGCTTTTAAACTAAATAACCAGAACATCATTTTTCTTCTTATTGAATCAGGGTTCTCATTCCTAAAAGTAAATATTGTACCATGTTGCAAAGAAAACATTGGGAGTATCGGTTTTTATTCACTGATATTTCTCTTCATTATGGGTTGCATTTTTCCCTTATTCAGATGATAATCTTTAGACATTATGAATGCTACATTGTTGAGTTCTGGATTTTGTTGTCTTCTTTAATAGAGGCTTAAGTTTGTTTTCCCAGCAATTAATTTACTTGTGGATCAACTTGTGTTTACAGTAACCTTTACTCTAAAGTTAGATTAACTTTTCTCCTTAGATGTGGCCTTTCTGGGGTCACATCTGACCGCCTGGAGTGTTTAGTGAGATCTTTCCATCTGGCTGGTCAGAACCTTAATGTTTCCCAGTCCTGTGTGAGCCTCAGTCGTTGTTTGGTTCACAGCACCTCAGTGGTTGTTCTTTCTCTGGTAGTTGTTCTTGCCCCACAGAAACACAGCTTAATATTCAGCCAAAGCCTTATGGGAACCCCTAAGCAGATGTCTAGATTTTTTTCTCTGCAGAGTTCTCTCCTCTCCAGTGCCTTGCCCCACAAATTCAGACCACCCCTATAGACCCAAACTCTGATCTCTATCTTCTCTGTTCAGCAAGAGGGCTGTTCTCAGTTTGAGTGGTTATCACAGTGGGTAAAGGACCTCCAGGCAGAAATCTAGGGCAATGGAGGGGTTCATCTCATCTGTTTCTTTTGTCTTAAGGATCACTACCTGTCTAGAGTCTGAAAAACAATTATTTCATATCTTTTTTTGCCAGTTTAAGAATTGTTTATAATGGGGGACTAGTCTGGTATCACAATAGAAATTGTGAAATGAAATGAAAGTTGCCTCCTTGGGTGCTTTTGAGGCATGTAAAATTTATTTGCCCCAAAACTAAATGACACCAGAGTGCTATATATTTTTATATTTTCACTGGGGACAAAATATGATGGTATTTAATGCTCAAAGAAACTCAAAAGATATAAATAATTGGATATATATACCTGGTGTAACTTGTTCAGTCATACAGTCTCAAGATTAAATAAGATAATGACCAATAGTACAGGCCTAGTGACTAGAACCTAAGTAGGTTTCTTTTTCTCTTTTCTAGGGGAGATGCTTGAGGCCAAGTTCTATTTTAAATTCATTTAGCGAACTAGTTATTTAAAGGATTCCTGTGGCGAATCTTTTTCCAAAGCAAAGGATCCTTCTGTGAAATACATAAACTCCTCTTAATCTTTTTGTAAATATAGATTTTTATATATTTAGTTGGCTTAAATGTGTTCTGTGAGGAGGAATTTGTTTGCTAAGGTTAAGTGTGGGTGTGGATGTGGATGTGTTTTGGGAAATGCGTAAGGAAGAAGGAGCTTGGTTGTGCCATGTCATAAACTCTTTGGGTCTGGGTGGAAGCCATGAGGTTTTAGAACTGTATTTTGAATGAGATGATAAGACAGCAACAAATACAGGATGGGAAATTCCTAGATACGTAAAAGAGGCTGTTGGTATACCAGTTTCTGCTGTTACCTACTGCACCCTGGGTTTTCCAGAATACTTTCAAAGAAACTGGAAAGAAGTTTGCCAGGTCATGTCTCTTCCATGGCAATTCACTCAATCATTTATTTATTTATTCATGCAACTATTACTTCTTGAGCTCTCGCTGTGTGTCAGGTACTATTATAGGTGATGGGGACATATTAGTGAATGGTAGACCTGCTTTCAGAGAACTTAAATTCTAGCAGGGAGGAGGCTATCAAATAAACAATGATACGCAGAAAAATAGAGCAGAGTAAAAGTATTAGGGCTGGTAAGAAATGCCTTTTTGATATCGAGAGGGGGCACCCAAATAGAGCAGGCTTGAGCAGAGAATAAAAGAAAGTAGAGGGAGAGGGAGCCTACTACCTATCTATGAGGAAACAAGGAAAGCAAAGGCCTGAGGTGAGAACAACATCATTGGGATGTTGAAGACTGGCCAGGAAGCCAATGGCTACAGCGAAATAAAGAAAGGGTTAGATATAAGGATAAGAGAGGCAGGTAAGAGATGAAGATAGAGATTGAGAGTACAGATCAGGCAGCCTTGTAGACCATAGGCGAGGACTTTGGATTTTATTCTGAATGAGATTGGAAACCATTGGAAAGTGTTGAACTGCAGATGTAAACTGAAGGATATAATCTTACATTTTAGAAGGGACACTCTGGCTTTATAGAAGAAACTGAGGTGAGAAGACCATTGAAGTTGCTCTTGCAATAGTACTGATGAGAGCTGATGGTGATTTAAGCTGGGATGGTAACAGCGAAGTTGGTAGGAAACGGTCAGATTTTGCATTCATTTCAAAGGAAAATCTGACAATATATGCTAATGGATTGGATGTGGAATATGAGAGAAAATGAAAAGTCAAGGATGACACCAGGTTTCTGGCCCGAACGATTGGAAGAATGGCAGTGCCGTTTCTTGGCAGAAATGGAAACTGTGATGGTAGGAATGGGGGTGCTGAGATTTGGCAGGGAAAATCAATAATTCTATTTCAAGCCATCAAGTTCATTTCTAGATATCCAAGTGGAAATGCTGAGAAGGCAAATGACTATCCAGGGCTGGGGTTCCTGGCAGCAGTCTGAGCTAGAGTACAAATTCAGAATCATTAGCATTAAGGTGGTATTTAAGCCATAGAATGAGATGAGACACCCTACTGAGTTATTCCAGCATTTAGGGTCAGAATAAGGAATATGCAGCGAAGTACACTGAGACAGAGCAGTTTCTGCAGAGAGACTTACACTCATGTTACTGACTGTCTCTGATCCCCAGACTCTTCCTCTGTAAAGCAGAGGTAATAATTTTCAGCTCAAGGTTGCTATGATGGTTAAATGAGATAAAGGGCTGGCCTGGCAGTGTGTGCAGCCCTCTGAGGGAGAGGAGAAAGGACTTTTTTCTTTTCCCAGTGGCTTCTCCCCTGTGTTTTCTGCACTGAACACCATGGAACTACATAGAGTCATTCTTTGAGCTGCTCTGAGATGGTGAGGATTAGGCTACGGCCCTGAAACCCTATTGTTTTGCCAGCTCCTGGGGACACCCCAAGCCTAATTTCACAAGGCCTACAGCTGGTCTGTCCTGAAGGTGGGCGAAGCTAGTATCTGTGTGAGATGGCTGAAGAAGTGTGAAGTAGGGTGGCAATAGATTAAGGAGGACTGCTAGGGTGAATGTAGAGGGTGCCGATTGTGCCTTAGGACCCAGGTGCCCACCCATCAGCCACTGGGAGTGTTGATAACCATGCTTGCAGCTGAATTTATTTCAGGGAATTTCCCTTAGAGAAGAGTCCCTGCCCAAGGCCATGTCCCCCTTCCTAGGAGAAGTCTATGTTCAATGATTGGATGATGAGGAGGTATAAAGTTCCGGGCCCCTGGCCTCAAGACAGAACAACTCTGAAGGCCATCTTGGTGCCATGGCTCCCTATAAGGGCAGATGAAATGTTTGTTGCAACTGTGTGTTGGTTCATCATGTCCTTCTGCTCAATCCTGCCTCCTTCACTCCTTGAGAGCACTCTTAAATAAGCCTCCTGCACACAAAGCTCAGAGTCTTACAATCTGTTTTCAGTGTGCCTGAGCTATGACAGCTGCTTCAAAAAGCAGTCTTAGGAAGCAGGCTCTGAATGGGATTTTGAACTGAACCACTCACTGGCAGGCTGGCTACAAAGACGCCATTACTGACAGCAGGAGAAGTACTCATAGTCTCTGGCAAAATGTAGCAGAAAAAACGTTGCAGGATCTGACCAATATGTACTGATAGAAGCTGGGAGAGTTTGGATGAGACTGGATCCTGAGAGTGCTAGATCAAAGGGGGGTGGTGGGCAGAACATAAGTTTAGGTAAGAGAAAGTGTATTAGTTATCTATTGCTGTATAACGACACAACCACAAACCTAAGTGTTTTAAGTGGCTTAAAACAATACACATTTACTTTTCTCACACTTTCTATAGGTTAAGAGTTCCAAGTGCAGCTTAACTGAGTCCTCTGCAAGGCTGCAGTCAAGATGACAGACAGGTCTGGGATCTTCTCTGAAAGCTCAACTGGGGAAGAATCTACTCCCAAGCTCACACAGATGTTGGCAGGATTCAGGTCCTTGCAGGCTGTCGAACTGAGGGCGTTCTTTTCTTGCAGGCTGTCTGCCTCAGTTTTTGCCATGTAGCCCTCCCCTTAGGACAGCTGATAACGAAGCAACTTGCGTCTTCAAAGCCAACAAGGGAGAGTCTTCTAGCAAGACAGATGTTATAATCTTGTGTAACGTAATCGCTTACAGCAGGTCCTTGAATAATGTCATTTCATTCAATGTTGTTTTGTCATAACATTGATGAGATGCCATAGGAACTGAACTCTTGTTTGTAGCAATTAGCCTATGGTAAAATTGGTTTCATTATATATCGTTTAACTTAAAGTCACAGTACCTGTCAACAACACTGAGGACTTATTGTATATCCCGGCACATGTCTGGATTACACTCAAGGAGAGGGATTACATAAGTGTGTGAATACCAAGAGGTAGGATCATGGGAGCCACCTTGAGTCTCTTGCCGCATAAAGTTATTGATGTGGGAGAATTCTCCTATGATGTAGGATTTAACACCCTGGCAAGGACTCTGGGAAAGAGTGCCAACATGCTGCTCAGAGAAAGCAATGTCCCAAATTAAGTGAAGTAGAAATGTCAAACTGCTGTGGCAGATGGTTGGAGAAGGGACCAAAAGGCTCAGAGCAGGGGGCGTGCAGGGTTGGCTATACTACGCAAGGCTGAAAAACCAACAGCTCTGTTCTTCAGGAGGGCCAGAAGACACTGTGTTTACCAACGTGGTAATTAATGCACTGGGAGAGGAATGCTAAATTTCTGCTACAGAGGCTACGGTCTGGACAAGGGAGAAAGTGGAGGAGGTGGTGAGAAGCAGATAGATTCTGGAATTACGAGATTTGCAGACAAGTTGAATGTGGGATGTGAGGGAAAGAGAGGAGTAAGGGATGACTGAGGTTTGGGGGCCAAGCGACAACAACAGCAACAATGAAGTTACATTTACTGAGATGGAGAAAACTGTAAGGAAAGCAGTTCTGTGTGTTTTAAAAAAAATTCAGTTGAGTAAAATTTTAAAATCTCACTAGTTTTATTCGGTGATTTATAAATCATACAGCATCCAATCTAGCAGATAGAAAGGAGCTCTGTGTACAAAATAGAAGACTTTATAGGCAAAAGAGAGCAGGTAGGCAAAAAGTCAGTTTGGTTATTACAAGGTTACTTTCCTTTAGGGGATGGCAGGGGTCTATCAGGCCGATTACCTAAACTCGTGCTGATCAGAAGATTCCTGATTGACTAGTTTAAAATTCCATTCCTGGAAGAACAAAGCTATAATTAAGTCTGGTTTGGTGAAGTAGGTTTTAGCATAAGTGACTCCATTTGGGGCCTGTTGTCTTTTTAACACGGAAGAAATTAGAAGTTCTGTCAAGAGTAAGATATTTGTTAGACATTCAAATTGAGATGTGCATAGGCAGTTGTACATATGAGTCTGAAGTTCAGGAGAAGTCCAAGCAAGAGATATAAACGTGGGAGTTATTAGCTTATGGAAGTATAGACCATTGATAGGATTGGATGACATCACCTAGAAAGTAAGTGTAGATGAATAAGGGGTGAGAGAAACTGAGTCCCAGGGAATTTCAAAATTAGAGACTGAGGAGATGGGAAAGCCTGGGTGCATCATAGAAATATGAGAGAGAGAAAGGGAGAGAGAAGGAGAGGGGGAAAAGAGAAGGGACGAGGCTGTAACAAGGAGAGCTAGTTGTTGATAATATCTGATGTTATGAACTTCAGAGCTGGAGGAGTGAGAAGAGTGAGAAATGATGCTCTGTGGAACAGGCTTAAAGAAGAGTGAGAAATGATGCTCTGTGGAACAGGCTGTGGCAGGACTAACCAACTCAGAAGCAGCTGAGTGCTCAGAGTTCAGGTATAACAAGCTATAAAGAGAGAGATGAGAAAAGAGGTTAGGGATGTAAGGATTTTACTGATGATGGATAGTGAGCTTCCTCTTCTCTGGCCCCTTTCCCAGGCCACCAGAGAGACCCTAGTAATTTCCTGATCAATCTACTGGAATCCAATTTCCAGTAGATTCCAGATCATCTCCTAAGCCTACTCCCACCTTCGCAAGAGAATGCCCCAGTCACACTTATTCCTGAACTTTGGTAGACGGTTGTGTTCAGAAGTTCTGAAGACATGAGATCCAGAAAAGAGGGCAGAAGGAAGGAAAGGATTTTAAAGGGCATTATGTCCTAATAAATAGGACATGAGAATGTGTTAGAGGTGGAGTCGGAAAAGAAGGGGAATGGGAGAATTGGTCAAGAAAAGTTTTAGATTATTCTAGATTCTCATGGGGCTGGAGGGAATTAGGATAGAAAAAAAGAGTATGGGAAGTTTTGCAGGGGATATGAATTGGACTCCCTTGAATGTCAAGGCATGAGGAAAACACGAAAGTCCTTCTTAATAATTTCTTTGTTGAACTGCACTTCCTTGAATGCAGCAGTGCTTTGAGGGTGGGCTTCTGGGGATTGAGTAAGGTAATTTCAAGCAGACAGAGATAGTTGGAGCCTACCTCATAATTCAAGTCAAGGTTCTGGTCTCTGGAAGAGGTAAAAACCAGGTAGGCAATCCTTACAGAATACTATTATGAAAGGCTTATCCAAACCTATTCAATCATTCATTCATTTATTCATTCATCTATTCATACATTCAATCAATCCCTAGAATGTCAGCTCCAGGAGGCAGGAACCCAGTCTCATTTTCTCTTCTATTTCCAACACCTAGATGAGTACTTATCCATTCATCCTGCAAACAGGTGTTGGCCTGTTGTGCCAACCTCTGTGCCAAGTGCTGCTTAATACCAGTATACAAGGTAGGCATCTTCTGGTGCTGCCCTTGTGATCCTACTCTTTGTTGGAGTCACAAATGAACAAATGCATTTATAATTACAGGGAGTGGTTTTGATAAGTGCTATATAGGAAATGCACATGTGGGTGGGTTAATGAGTAAGGAGTATCTGGCATTAGACTAAAGTAGGCCTCACAGACATCATTTATGCTTAAGCTTGAAGAATGAGACATTGTCGCTTATGGTGGTGAGATAAATATTTATTTTGTAAGCAAAGACAACAAATGTGAAAGACTTAAGGACTGAAAGATCTTGACAGTTTTCAAATGGAAAGAAAGCCCATAGAGTTAGTTACTGCTACTGAGAATAAGAACTTAACCAGGTCTTAGTGACACATTTCCCCAAAAGGTCCCTTTAGAATAGACATTAATGAATATTCCATAACAAAAAGTAATGCCAGCAATAACTTTTTTAACATTGAGAAAAATTGTTGATATTTATAGTTGTTAGTTTATTTGCCTTTTAGTTTGGCTTATGGTATTTATCAACATACTGAAAAAAAATCTTTTTTTTTTTTGGTATGTAGTCATGTTTACCCAACTTTTCACTAATGGTTTCTGTTTTGGGGGTCATCCATAGAAAGTCTTCTCTATTTCAGAATCACACAATTACTAATATATTTTTTCCAGGACTTTGATGATGTTATATTTTACATTTAAATCTTTAATTTATCTGGATATTTTCAGACGTGTGGTTCTTTTGTTTAGTTTTCATTGTCTTTCTATAAAGCAGAATGCTTTTCTTTATATAGGTCCCTCATTTCTTGTTACGATAATTCCCAGGCATTTAAAATTTTGTTGTCGTGGTTGCTACCATGAATGGAATCTTTTTTCCATATTTTATAACTGGTTATTGTAGGTGTTTGGGAAGAGATATATATTTATATGTGCTTTTAATAAGAATATTGTGACCAGTCACTTGACCAAGATCTCAGTTCCGCAGTCTTCCAGTTGATTCTGGTTTTCCAATACTTAAAATTTGTGAATAACAGTATTTTTTTCAATTCTTTCCAATCTGAAAGATAAAACGAGATATTTCTCTTTTTAATTGCATTTCGGGGAAACTATTGGGGGTGAACATCTTTTCAGGTGTTTATTGGGCATTAGTGTGCCTTCGGTGAACTGCCTTACCAATTTTCTATTTGGGATTTGTTGTGTTTTTATCGCTCTGATAAAATTATTTTAAATTCATTTCCATTTTTAAAATAAATATATATACATTATTTCTGCCAAGGGAGGTAGAGTTATCAAGAGTCAAATGTAAACGTTAGGATGTGAGCAGTCTAGAAAGGTGGGAGAAATCACTGCTAGACTGGAGGCTACCTGTGTACAAAATGACTTTTTGTCCCTTGATTCTTAAAATCCAATGGGAAGGAGAGAGGTGACCAATAAAACATGCACCCGGAATGGGGAATGTTTTGTTCCAATTCAGCAGCTGCAGAGCCATGGTTGGCCCTGGCCTCTCCTCCAGTTCCCACCCGCTGGGCCGTCTCCCCTGCCTTCACACCCGGTGGTCTCCCTGCCAGGTTTGAAGGGATTATCCAGGATCAATATTTGAAATAGTTGTATTTTTTTTCTAACTGGAGTTAAGTTTATAAGCTTTTTTTATTTAACCACCAAACACCAGAAATAAAAATCTGGAAGAGAGCCAGTTTGACTCACAGCCAGTATACTTCCTCATAGTCAAGGAGCTCGCCCTTCGTTTTTCCCTGAGTTACTGACATTTCCTTTCAAAAGTGGATTCTCCAACTTCTCAAATTTTTCATCTGAGTCATTCATCCCCCAAATGCTTTTCAGAGATCCTGCTCTCCCAGTACAGCCCCTGACACCTGAGCTGTAACTGGGGCCTGAGCCACGTGACCTAGGGCTCTGGCTCCAGGAGTCATTTCCCACAGGGAGCTTTAATTACCAGCTCTGCAAAGGCAAAAAAAAAAAAAAAAAAAAAAAAAAAATGGGCCGAGGCCCTGGTCAGTGGAGGAGGGGGCAACCAGAGCATCTGAAACATCTGAAAAATGGTCCCTGCAGAAAGGTGTGGGGCCAGTTTTGTTCATACTAATCCTATGGGCTGGAATAAGTCCATGGATGCACAGTTTATCATTTATCAGATATACAGTGAGCACAAACTGTGTACCAGGCACTCTCCTAGGCACTGGTGAACAAGACTAAACTGACTCTGGTGAAATTTACTGCCCAGTGAGAAAGAAACACAAGGAATAAGTAATTTCACATCACAAATTCAGTAATTACAAGTGTGAAAATCCAGCTTAGACAAGTGGGAACAATTTCATAGCCCAGTTTACAAGCTCCTCTCTGAACCTTTTGAAAGGATTCAGAGGAACAGCCATGAGACTGCCCCAGGGATTTGTGATGGCAGTCCCTTTCTTCTGTCTCCCACATTTAGGGAAAGACTGTCTTGAGAAAACAGACATTCCTGATATGAGTAAGGAGATCTAATCAAGAGGCAATGGGGAGGAGATGGGCTACGCTGGAGTTGCTTTCCCTCCCTACTTGGGAAACTAGTCTCGAGGTTCAGCCTTGCAACTCTCATGACCTCTCATAACACGGCGGGATCATTCCGAGTTGGCCTTGGAAGCCGTCTCTGAGTCAGCTCTCACTGACCCGCACATTTAGGGCTCCTCCCCTCGTCTCTCCACTCTTTCATGCTCAGAAGTCATGTTCCAGATGGGCTCAGCTGGCAAGTGTTTGAGACGTGTCTCAGCATCTTGTGATGCGTTCCCGAACCTCTGGGCCCTGTGTGGGGTGAGTCACTGGCTCTGACTTGATCCCAGTTGCATATTGTCCCTGTCTTCTTGGATCCATAAACCAAAGCTCATCCTCAGAGAGCAGATCACCAAGTCCCTGTGACAAAGCTCTATAATGAGGCATAGCTAGTTGGTCCTCTCCTCCAAAGATTCTTTTTTCCCCTCCTTTTCCTCTACACAGATTCTTAGAATTCATTTGTCAAGGGGTAGGAAAAAAAACATCATCCCAGTGGGTATTTCTCCCTCCCAACTCCCTTCTTCACCTAACTTTTGTTATGCCTGGGCTATGGGACTGAACACAGTTGGGGGTACTGCCAAGGCAGGAGTATTGCTATTCCATCCAAAAGGGCAAATTTCCTTTCTAGCAACTTAGGATAGGGGGCGAGTTGGTGACATCAGGAAATGGGAGGAGAGAGAGCTTTGGTCTTGTGGTTAAGAGACTACCTGGATTCAAATCCTGGCGCTGTGACTTCCTAGCTGAGTGGCCTCGGGCGAGTTTTCTGTGCCTCAGTTTCCTCATCTATACAATATAAATAAGCACCAAACTCATAAGACTACTATGAAAACAAAATGAGTTAAAACACAGGTTTTTTTAAATCCTTAAAATAATAGTTTTGGTAATAGTGTTCTTGTTGATATTATAGGCTCTTAGGGAGGTTCATGTATTTTTGTAACTTCGGCTGATAATAATGAATTTTACATATGACCTTCCCTTTTCTGCCTTTTCTTGATCAGTATTCCAAAGTAGCTAACCTAATATCTTTTCTTCCATTTCTGTCAACCCGGATTAATAGTACTTTCCTGGACCGATTCCTTTGCTCTGGTATCTTTGGGCTTTTATTTACTGAGGTGAATCTTGGTGAGGGCTGGACAGGAGGAATTCATTCATGACTTGGATTTTTCTTTTCTCCCCAACCCTGTAGCCTCATCATCTATGGCTGTCTCCAGGGAGAGCCCATTTGAACCATCCATCCATTGATCCATTTATTTATTCATTTAGTGCACGCACACTATTGAGCATCTACTATCTATCAGGTACTGTGAGAAATACTAGGTCTCAAAAATATGAAAAATATTTAGTTTCTGTGCTCAAGGAGCTCAAAGTCACAGGCTATTAAAATCCTGGTCTATTAAGTGCTATTGTGAAGGTAGGTGTGGGGTGCTTTGGATACACAAAGTTGGTACCTGACCTGATGCTGGGTATGGGGGTTGATGGTGTTCTAGACTGGACTGTGGAAAGAGTAGGAGAATTTGTCCAAGTGAAGTGAGGGAAGGACATTTCTGGCCAAGAAAGCAGCACGTGCAAAGGCCTGGAGAGGAAAGAGAGCAGCTCAGAGCTTGGCACAGACTCACCGGGTAGGAGTGTGCCAAGAAAGCCCGGGAGTTATTCTCTAGCATTTCACCAATGATCTGGATTCATCATATTTACTCTTTCCTTTCTCATTTCTTTATATTTCATGTCAAATGGTGCTGAAAAAAATGGAGTTAATTTTAATAAATTTCACTTGACCTACATGAAGCTGGGGGACTCAGATGTTGCATGATGTTATGAATATTTTTTCACACTCTGGTTAAACACAACAGATTGAACACATGTGTTTATACCAGATGCCTTGTAAGAATATCACCGAAATGAGAGGAGAGAAGAAAAAAATTGGTATAAACTCACAAAGCCAAAGAGAGGAGACAATAACAGATGAGAAATGTCAGGAAATTTTTAGAATATGAAAATCAGATAAAAGAGTTAGGGAGTTGAGAGGTGTTTTGGATGGAGTTTCCTGTGAAACAGATCCTGAGAGGGAGATCTAATGCAGGAAGTTTATTGGGGAGAGCTGTTGGGAACCACACCTGCGGATGAATAAGAGAAGCAGGACTGGGCAGAGAAAGAACTGGAACTGTGATGCTGTCACAGCAGTCTCAACTCATATGAAGCTCTATAGGGTGGTCCCAAAGAGAGGCAAGGAGCTTAGGCCTTTGTATCCCTCCACCAACCAATTATTGGATGTGGCTGCTCTTGAAAGGGAGATAATCTTGGTTGAGGCAGGCCCCTTCATCCAGGGCCAATTTCTGGGAAAGAACTCAGCTGTAAGCCTTCAACAGCCAGTACTTCCAGCATCTGGGAAATGAGAGCCTCAATAAAATAAGGAAGCATATGGGTGGTGTACCCCAATACTCATCACAAAGAGATTCAAAGGAGAAGCAAGCCCAGTTATACCACAGAACCCTGGAAAGGCTCAGGAACTCATGATGCAGGAGCCTCTGAGAGCAAGGGGGAGGCATGGGGATGAAAACAGAGACATTGTCTGAAAGTGTATATGAGGAGGTCCCCACCTCCCCAAACTCTGGCAGAGGACTGAAGTTTAACTTTGTGGGGAACTTTAACCAGAGAGGTTCCAGAGCCAGAGATACTAAATATGGCAGGGGTCTCCTGGGGAGGCATCTGATAATGAAAGAGGCAGAGGCCATTTTCTGAAAACAGGAGCAACTCCACATTCTGTGTGGTGAGACCTCCAGTCCTTTTCCCAATTCGGCTCACAGAACCCCAGTGGTCAGGCTTATAGAGACTAAGCAGGAGTCTAGACAGGGAATTGATCTCTAGTGATTGGCCAGCCCAAGAGCAAAGACCTACCATAGTGAGATTTAGGGGTTCTCAAATAAAAAAGCCAGCCAGTCACCTTATCACTCTACCGAAGATCACCAAAAATAAACCTCACCCATAATCACACAGTTTTTAATAAGTCCTTTAGTGCCTCACTCTTAAATATGGTCAGAGACTCCATGATGATACTTAAATACTTGGGGAAAAACTCAACATGGAAGACAACTGCAGAAGCAGACTGGTGGCAAAGAGAACTCAGAAGAAACAGAGGCAGTAAAACAAGCAAAAAAGAAAACTAAAAAGAAAACAACAATAATCCTTTGGTGTCCTCAAAGAGTTAATAGATGATGTTGCATAATAAAATAAGAATTAGATGCTATAAAAAGGAACAATTACAAAATAAGAAAAACTGTTTCTCGTTCATATAAGTCCAATCAGTGGTAAAGATGGCAGAGTGAAGTGACTTTACTCCACAGAGTTATTCAGGGCTCATTCAGCTGGCATAGACTGCATTCTTTAACACATAGATTCCAATGTCACCCCAGGGAAGAGAAAGACGACCTCTCTAGAGGGTTTTATGGATCAGGTCTGTAAACGGTGAGCATCATTTCTGCTCATATTCCATCAGCTGAAACTGAGACAGTCTAGCTTTGTGTTCAAGAAGAAGAAGAAGGATCTGTTTTGGTGAACCCATTGTAGTGTCTACCACAAGGAGTGTTGGAAGATAGTCAAGGAATTCTCACAGCAGGCCTGAAAGTTAACTAGTCCAGATTGAAACAGGCAGATGGAAGACTCCAGGAGGGAATGTCTCTAAGGAAAAAATGGAACTGGAAGAATATCAGACGTTTGACTGAAAAAGAAAGTTGAATTCAGAGGATTTGTGAGTATAGGAAGAAATTACAATAGTGAAAAAATAGATAATAAAAGGAGGAAATTATTACCTATAGAAAGAAGGAACAGTGAAAGAAAGAAATGTAATCACATTACATTTCGCAATAAGATGAAACTAAATAGTGATTTAACTAAAAATTGTAAAATATCTATTTTGGAAGGATGAAATAAGGTGAAGGATAATGAAGAGCAATAATACTAAATCTTCATCTTACATGTAGAAAGTCAGTAGATAATATGTAAACGTGTTGAAGAGTAGCAGTATAACCCTATTGGTTAGAAGTACAGACGTAAGTATCATACAAAGTAGCAGAAAGTACTTAAGAGGAAGATAAAGGAGATGGGAAGGAGTAGGCAGGGGACTATTGTTGTGTTTATAAACCTTATAATATTATTTTACTTTTAAAACCTCGTATATATATTACTTCAAAAATAGTAATGAAATAAAAAGTCCATAGATAAAACCAGCTTCAGGCATGACTGGATTCAGGAACTCATATAAAATTATCAGGACTTGATTGCCCAGCTTTGCTTTCTCTGTCTTGGCTTCATTTTTCAGTTAGACTCTCTTCATGGGGCACAGCACCTCCTGGCCCATGTTTGTTTTCTCTCTCTCTCTCTCTCTCTTCCTTCCTTCCTAATTAATTAAGTCTTTAAAAATCGTGCTTAGAAACCACATGACTTGCCATCTTATCCATTTTCAAGTGTGCAATTTAGTAGTGTTAAGTACACTCACATGGCCGTGCAGCAGGTCTTCAGAACTTTTTTGTCTTGCAAAATGGAAACACTACAACCCATTAAACAACAACTCTCCATTTCCCCCTCTCCCCAGCTCCTGGCAACCATTATTCTAGTTTCTGCTGTTTTCTTATAATTGTTAGTGCCAGCATAAAGAAACCTCACTTTCCTGATAATTCTGTCAAAATCTCAGGATTGAGTTCCACTGGACTGACCAGTGGTTGGCTGGCATCCCCAAAGCAAACACCCTAAGAATCAGGGGATGAGTGGCTGCCCAAGGAGTGCGACAGTAGAAGGGGGGTCTGGACTTCAGGCAAACGAAACAACCGAGTCCAACCCATGAAGCCATGGGAGGGGCAGGCTGTGAGGCATCGGGTCCCTGCCCTGCTTAGATCCCTGACTTAGAGGTTTACTTGTACCTTCCAAGCAAGCAAGGTTATCTCAACTCTCCATGGGACTGTTTTTATGAACAGGTTTTAAAAAATATTTATTATTATTTGGATAAGTAGTAAATTGGGATTATTAGTAAAGTTGACCTTTGAAAATGTTCATTAGTTATTTGTGTTTTTTCATCTGTTCGTGCTCTTTGTCCATTCCATGTTATTAATAAAAAACAGTTACCAGACTTCCCAAGTGTAATAAATGTGCAAAAACGTTTTAAAAAATATTTTATAAAACCTTGTACAGGTCTTTAGAGATTACCTCGTAGTGTGACTTCTCTTTTACATAAAAGAAAACTAAGCATCAAGAAGTCAAGTGAGGAGCCAGCTCTAGAACTCTGCTGGTAAAGGATGAAGGAACAGAAAATCCAATTTGATCCTCCACCTGTTAGATTATGCTGCCTACTCAATTACTCTTAAATTTGGTTCCCCTCAAGTCACATTCCCTGCCTATTCACCATATTCAGGGATTACAGAGAGCCACCTGTATTTTCTCACAACTTGCAGCATTTTTAAAAGACTGGGGATAAAAAAACAGAGAAGATTTTAAGCTAACTGGAGCCTCCTGTGATTTCATGGCTATACTCTTGGCCTTCTCCCATCAGCACCTTGCAAATCTCTACTCCAGCTAGCCCAGTATTGGACTGTATCTTGCAACAACAACAATAATAATAATAAGACAAGTTACATTAGTTAAAAAAAAAAAAAAAAAAAAGATTAGCCCTGTCAAGGAATGAGAATGAAATGCTGTGACCAAGCTGCTGACATTTTGCAGAGGGAGAGAGTGAAAAGGGTGGAGCCACCATAGCCATGTTGGCCCCAGGGCCTTAATGCTTTGCAATCCTGGATTCCCAGGAGGATCCTGACCACAAAGGGTTGAAAATGCCTTGATTGGAATGAAGCAGTTTGTGCTCCTCCCACTGTTCTCACTCAACGTTAGTGATGCAGTCGGTCATTGTGTGGTCACAGCAGATGTAATTTGTAGAAGAGTGACTGGAGGGTTTAGAGTTTCAACTTGTAAACTGAACTCCAAGGAACACAAGGCAGAGGCATTGGGCAGGATTTTCTCTTGCCGAGAAAATCTCTTTGTCCAGAGTAAACTTAAGCAACTGCGTTTTGTTGACTCTAAGTATCTAGGTTAATCAAGTATCTACTGTTGTTTGGAAGGCTAACTGCTGAACTCTGTATTTTTATCTGTTAACTTAGTGTTTCCTTTTTTCTCAACGGTGTGCACCACTCAAGCGATAATAGGTCAGGCAGTTCCCTCAATTAGGCTGCTGGCAGGAGGAGAGGAGAAGAATTATTTTAAGTGTCGATAATAGAGAGGTTTAGAATTATTGAGAGATGTAACTAAAGCTTCAAATGGACAAAACTTCAATAGTGAAGTCAGCCTCTTGGGTTAGAGCTAATAATAATAGATAGAACACTTAGTATGAGCCAGACACTGTAAGGAACCTTTACGAGTATTATCTCATTTAACTTTTATAAAAATCCATGAGGTTGGTACTATTATCTTCACTTCGCAGATGAAGAGATTGAGGTTCAGAGTAGTAAAGTTACTTGCCCGAAGTCACACAGCTGGACTTCTCAGGGCCAGAGCAAGCGATCTGACACCAGGACCCTGGGTTCTGGGTTCTCAGCCTCTCTCTATAAAAGTTCCACGAATGCTTTAAAGGTTGTAGCCTCTGCTTCTGAAATAGTGCTCAGCAAGTAGTAGCAGTCTAAAAAATATTAGCTGACTGAATAAATAAATAATCCATGCTGCTTCGGCCTGGGTCAGGGTCTGTGTGCTCCATAGGAAGGGAGACCTGAAAACTGCATTTAGATGACCTTTTAAAGTCCTCAGAACTTACTATTCAAACTCAGACCTGGCATAACTATCATATTAATGCACCCTCTTCGCTTTAGCAGGATGAAACATCTGTATTTAAGTGATTTAATAATCACTGAGTTATTTTTAAGAGTTAAAAAAATGTAATTATTGAATGTCTAATGACAGAGGGGTGGTTAAATAACTTATGGGAATGCAATGCAAACTCAACAACCTTTAAAAATCAAGTTTCAAAATACCATAGGGCATAGAAACATTTTCTGGACATATCGTCCAAGGGAAAAAGCAAGTTATAATAATATGTCGAGTATTATCTTTAAAATGTATATATATTTATGCATAGAAAAGTGTCTGAAAGGAAATATATTAAAGTGTTAATAGTAGTTATTTCCGTGTGGCAAGAGGATAGTTTTGATTTTTTTGTGATACTTTAATATATTTTCAAACTTTCTACAATAACCATAAATTTCATAATGAGAAAACATGTGATTTTTAAAAAAGCAGTTATAATCAAATTTTGATCTTTGTTTTAAAATTAAGATATACAATTATAATTCAATGAATGGCAACCTAGTGTAGCTGGTAAGAACATGGACAGTGGAGCCAGACTGCTAGTGCTGAAATCTCAGCTCTACTCTTTATAAGGGATGTGACCTTGGTTAAATTACTCGTCTGGGATTCAGTCTCTATATCCGTGAAATGGAGATGATATTACTTCCTACCTCGAAGAATTGTTATGAGGACTAAATGAGTTACTATAGCTAAAGCATTTTGAACAGTGCCTGGGACATAGGAAGTGCTGTAAGAATTTGTTATTATTATTGCCATCATTATTTTTATAATCATTAGAAGTTCTTTCAAATTCTCTTATATTATATTTAAAAATGCATATGCAGTGGCAAACCTAGGTCAGACATTTTAATGACCACATATTTGACTCTTTTAGTCCAAACATATGATGAGAATACATCATCAGGACCCCAGAAAAGAGCCCCAGCTGGGCCTTCCAGAGCTCAAATTCAGCATCTCTGAAATAAGCAAATTTTGTGAAAACTCAAATTATTTTGTCCTCACTTATTAGCCAAATAACCAAAATATAATGGTAAAGCCAGGAGGAAAATATATATATATATGAATTCATCTTATCTCAACCTTCAAATCACCTTCTACCCCTGACCCTTGACCTCACCATGTCCCCTAAACATAAGCCACTTTGTGAACCTTCAAATTCTTTCTCTCTCTCACTCTTCATCCCTCACCCTACTTATACCACTCCCTTCAACCAGCACTCCACTCCCACCCCCAGGCCTGGCTTTACCAACTGACCTCCACACAGAAGAGGCTAGATTCCCCACCAGCCCGGCCTGCACCAGCCCTGACCTCAGAGGTCCTGGGAAATGGAGACTGAACCCAACCCGCTCAGGAGAGTGGGAAGTGGCAGTGAGATGCCCCCACTGGCCCTGCTCCCAGGCTGGCCTCAACTGGCCTTATCCTTGTGCGGGGGCTGGGATTTCCTGCCCGGAAGCACTAGGCCTGGACACAATGGGGTTATCAGTCACCGAGGAACAGGACCCAGTGGGACCTTAGCTGTTGGTTTTCCAGGCCTTTCCTGTGTGAATCTTTACTGCTGTAAAGCTCTTGTTTTGGTCTTTAACGGGATGGAAACACTTTCCCCAGCTTCCTGCCCCTCTGTCATGGTGGGTCAGCTACATTTTGCTTTGGGTCTAGGTCAGCTTAAACTGATAATGAACAGTGCCCAGGTAAGGAAAGCCTTTCCACGCCTTCTAGATCTTTTCTTCTTTCTTTCCTTTCATTTCTTTCTTTTTTATTATAGGTGACTTTGATGTATTAACTTCATTGGCTTCCATGATGATGATAATTTTATCAACTGAGCAAATTAATATACCTGTATTGAGGTTTAACTTCTTAATCTAAAAGCTTATAGGGCTTATTTAACAGCCCTCAATAGAGGTTCTTTCCATACTACAAAGGAAAAGCATTTTTAAAAAGCTAATAGTTTACTTACAAGAAAACATTTTAAAGGAGGCATAATTTGTCATGTTGCAAGTTTTAATAATGCAAACAGCAGAATTGCTTTTAAACTTGATGTTGCAAAATAACAGCTATCATTTACTGAACACATATAGTATCAAGTGGTTTATTCATGTTAGCTTATTCAGTCCTCAGGACCACTATTTTCTGAATGACAAATCTGATCCTCAGAGAGACTGAATAACCAGCTGAGATCACTCCGGATGTAAATGTCAGAGCTGGGTTTTGAATTCAGCCTGTGTGACCACAAAGTTTGTGCACTTGATGCTACACTGCCCTGCTGCCTCCCCGAGTAGCTGGCACCACTCACATCTACCAACAATCCCGAATATTATTGTATTTCTTGGACACAGCTTTAGATCTGAAAGTTTGTCTTTTTTTTCCATCCATACTAATCCTACCAGCTTCTTAAAACTCCTCACTTGCCCACAGGACTTTAGCCTTTCTAAGCTCGGAAAAGGAAAAGGTGATGGCCTTTGTTCCTATGTACTTCCCGGTAATTAAAAAAAAACCCTAAATTAAACCACAAAGAAAGTATCAACAATTTAAACAAAAGTATGGTTTTTCTGATGTGTATATCTGTATATGTGATAATATATACATACATATATAATGTACATGACAATACCAGATTGATATACTTTCCAAACAATTCTTAGGATATTCCAACCTTTCTAGACTGTAAGCACAAGCTTATCTGCCTATTGGGTGATTGGGTATTTCATCTCCTCTTTTCCAAGTTGGATGTGGGAAAAGAGAAAGCAAAGAAAAGGAAAAGGAAGGAGGAAGGAAAGGAGAAGGAGAAAGAAAAAGGCATTTACTCAGAAATGGAGGTGTGGGATTAAAACCACCAAATGGCGACCTGCTGTCCCTCCCTCCAACCTGATGATTCCTGAGCAGGCATCTGTCTGTCCTCTTTGAGCTGCTTTGGGAGTGAGCCCCCAGAGAGAAGGAGGGGCAGCTGGGTCTGAGGGACCCCCAGAAGGAGGCGTGCTCTGACTCAGCCGGGAGTAGGCCAGACCTGAACCTCCCTGTTTACACTTGGAATCCCCTGGGACCTATTGTACAATGACTCAGATCAGCTCTCGCTGCCCTGTGAAGCCTGAGGGATGTCAGTGATTGCTCTGGGTTAACACCCCAACAGTCAATTTAAGTTATTTAATTATTTTGTTTTGTGACTTCCAGACCTCCCGCCGGAGGGGCGGATCTCTGAGGTCATGATGACACATGTGCCTGTGGCTCCTTGGATGAGTCTTCGCCGTTGCTGTGGTTTCCATGGGACCTCGGGTCACATGCACAGCCACCAGCTACAATCTAAGGAGCGCCATCCTGGAACGCGATCCACGTGAGAACCTAAGATGGGGTCAGTGGGCACCTGTCAGGAAAGAATGGTGGCTATGCAGTCAGAGGAGCCATCTTGCTGCACCCCTCCGGCGAGGTGACCTCATGCAAGCAGGTGCCTCCATGGCTTCCACCCGAAAAAAGCAACTGGGTTCCCTTGGGAGGCTGTGAAAGCCATGTGCCTTGGCGGAGCTCAGAGGTTTCCAGGGGAATCCAAATTTATTGACCAAGGGCACTGAGGTTTCCTGGAGAGTTCTGAGTTTTGGTCAGAGAGCCTCCTTACAATGCCTCAGATCATCCGCTCGGGGTTTTGTGAAATCCATATCCTAGAAGCCATGGGGTGACTTGTGTGTTGGGAAAGCACCGCTATCCGGCAAGTCCTCGGACATCTCGTGACCTGGACAAGGAAAAAGTCTGGTGCTAGACTCCAATTCTGCTTCATCCAAGTAAATGGCTTCAATCCAACAACGATGAAGACAGTTGGCTTTCTCTGCCAAGGCTGCTCCATCAGCAGGATGCAGACAAGTCAGATGCCCAGAGATGTCGACTTACTCAGGTCTAAGGCCAAAGTGTGGCCGGGAGTGATATCTGAGGAGCGGGTGTCCCCAGAGTTACCAAAAGCGCCATTGCCCTTGCTTTCCTCCTTTGCTCCAACCACGCCTGTCTCCGAGCAGCCCTTTAGAGGCAGCCCACCTTTGCCTTACAAGACGCAATTCTCCCAGGCCGGGACTGAAGCCTTACGCCCAGTGAGAGAGGGTCCTCAGCCCCGTGCAAGAAAGAATTCAAGAGCAAGGAAGAGTTAGACATAGGAAAGTTTATTAGAGAAGGAATAATGCTCAACAGACAGAGACCTGGTCTCCTCTCAGAGTCAGAGAATGAGACCCCCGAGTGTTTGAGGAATTGGGTTGACATCTGTTTTCCTTTTGCGGTGTGGGTATTGTGGGTATGCAGCGTTAAAGGCATGGGGAAATAGTTGTTAGTAATCTCAGCAGGAATCTTCCTGTAGGTTCCTCATGGTCTGGCTGTATGCTGATCAGCCAGGTTCCCGTGTCTAGCAGCACGTAGCAGGCTCTGAATACAACCTGGTTTAATATTTAGTCACTTTGTGTGGTTTTCCTGCCTTTTTCCTATATTACTTCCTTGCCTGGGGTGAGGGTGAGGGGCGTCCTCCCTAGGTCAGCTGGCTCAGCCCAGCCCACCATCTCAAAGTTCAACTCCAGGCCGAGTTACTGCTGCTGAAAAAGGAAGAACACTCTGCCTCATCTTGTGTCCTCCTGGCTGAAAAACACCCACTTGCACTAGACAGTGGTGAAGGCTGCCGTTCCCGACAATTAGTTCTTGAGCCCTCTGGTTCCTTTCTCCCAGTTCTCAATTCAGTAAAGTCCCAGATATGATTAAAAATAAAACAGAAGAAAATGGCTTGGAAGACAAAGGAGACTTGTTCCTCCTTCTCCAGATTGAGGATGATTTGGAGGACAGAGCCTGGTCTCTAAGGATTCTTTGGTTTAAGTAACATGTGCTTTGAGAAGTCATAATCTTTTCAAGGGGACTTTTTCACTGTGTTGAAAATGCTGTAGCTTTCTCTGACAAAAGGAGACACTGAAAAATAGTGAGGTAAAGTTATTTCGCAGCTTCAAATAGGAAATAAAGACTACCCTTGAAGTTCTTTGAAGTTTATAGTTCTGTCCTACTATGTTTCTCAAGGATGGAGGCCTGAGGACCTGATGGGGTCTTCAGTTGTAAAATGTGTGACCTACACAATCAATATTAGGTTGGTGGCAACATATAGCAAAAGCTTTATTGAGAATGTACTTGGACCAGCAGCTCCACTTCTAGGACGCTCTTCTGGGAAATTAATTAGAGCTGTGCAAAAATGTAGTTAATGATATTCATCACAGTGTTGTTTATAATACCAAAAAATGAGAACTAGCCTAACTGAACAATGGGGAATACATAACCGTGATGCGTTCATTATGTATCATTGAAAATGGTGTTGTAGAAGAGTATTTTCGAAAAGATAATGTATTCCTCAAAGAATAAGGCAGGCTCCAAGACAGTATGTATGTGTAGTATAACCCCAGCTGTAATAAAAAATATCTATATATCTTAGAAAACTATTAGGATGATATTATTTCTGGATAATTTGGCATTTTTCCTTTATTTTAAAAAATTTTCTGCACTAAACGTGCATTTGTTTTTTAGTAAAAATACACACATGGTAAATGTTACAAAAACAATACTCAAGAAGGTAACTAAGATTGTAAGTACTGGGAGAGAAAGAGTGTGGCTACTTATCAATCTTACTCAGTAGCCTTAGTAAGGACCTAGATAAGTAATTTAAATTATCTCTGAAGCTTGAAGCATATTCACCTGTCCATCACCCAGCCTTGAGAAGCCACAAACTCCTGTTGGGACCTCTCTTTTAGAGTTCAATAGTTTTACAAACACCTTATTCTAGGTACTACTTACATACATTACCTTCTTTGACTCTTGTAACAGAAAATAGTAATAATAACAACAATAACAGCTGAAATTGATTCACTGGTTTCTATTTATCAGGCACTCTGCTAAGCATTTTACATACATTAACTTCTCCGTTGAAGTCTCTCTCTCACGCATCTCAATAGATCTGTCAGCAGACCCTGTCAGTTCCTTCTTCACAATATATACAGATGCTAATCATTCCTCACCACCTCTTCCATTGCCACTCTAAGCCACTTCAGTCTCCCTCACCTGGGCCACTGCAGTGGTCTCCCAATTGGTCTGCCTGCTGCAGCTCCCTTGCAATTTGTTTTCAACAGCGCCGAGTGTTAAAGGTAAATCAGATAATTTTACTAATCTACTCAAAACCTTCTGATGGCTCACCTTCCTGCTCAGAAGAAAAGCCAAGTTTCTTAAACAATCCATAAGGCTCTGCATGACCCACTCCGCTCTTCCTTTTTACCCCTCTAAAACACTTTACTCTCATCATCTTTTATTCTACATCTCTATCACTCAGCCTTGCTGAACTGGCTGTTTTCTTTTTAATTTATATATTTTTAAATAAAACATGTACATTTAAGATGTATAATGTAATGATTTGATATACATATTGATAGTGAAATGGTTACTACTGATGAGCTCATAAACATATCATCTCACAATAGTTGCCATTTTTTGTGTATAACTAATGCACCTAAAATCTATTCTATTAACGTATTTCCAGTGTTCAGAACAGTATAATTAAGTATAGTCACCATGCCTGTACATTAGACCTCTAGACTTATTCATCCTACATAATTGCAACTTTGTAACTTTTGACCAGCATCTCCCCACTCCCTCCATTCCTCTAGCCCCTGGTAAGCACCTCTCTACTCTCTGTTTCTATGAGTTTGACATTTTCTTCTTTTTAAGATTCCACGTATAAGGGAGATCATACAGCATTTGTCTTTCTCTGGCTTATTTCATTTAGCATAATGCCCTTCAGGTTCATCCATGTTGCAAATGGCAGTCTTTCCTCCTTTCTCGGAGCTGAATAATATGCTATTGCAAATATGTCACATTTTCTTCATTCATTTACCAATTGATGCTGGGCTGTTTCCAAATCTTGGCTATTGTGAATAATGCTGATATAAACACAGCAGTGCGGATGCCTCATCAAGATGCCGATTTCATCTCTTTTGGCTATATACCCAGAGGTGGCATTACCGGATCACATAGTAGTTCTATTTCAAATTTCTTTTGAGGAATCTATATAGTATTTTCCATAATGGCCATAACAATTTACATTCCTACTAACATTGTACAAATTTTCCCACTTCTCCATATCCTCACCAACATCTTTTGTCTTGATAATAACCGTTCTAACAGGTATGAGGTGATATCTCACTATGGTTTTGATTTGCATTTCCTTGATGATTAGTGATATTGAGCACATTTTCATATACCTGTTGGTCATTAGTATTATATTCCTTGGAAAAATGTCTGTTCAGGTCCTTTGCCCCTTTTTAATTGGGTTACTTGTTTTCTTGCTATTAAGTAGTTTGAGTTCATTACATATTTTGGGTATTAACCTTTATCAGATATATGGTTTGCAAATATTTTCTCTCATTCTGTAGATTGTCTCTTCACGTTGTTGGTTGTTTCCTTTGCTGTGCAGAAGTTTTTAAGTTGGATACAATCCCATTTGTCAGTTTTTGCTTTTGTTGCCTGTGCTTTTAGGGTCATATCTAAAAATATTATTGCCCAGAACAATGTTAAGAAGCTTTTATCCTATGTTTTCTTCTAATAGTTTTATGGCTTCAGGCCTTACATTTAAGTCTTAAATTTATTTGAGTTGATATTTATATGTGGAGTGAGATAAGAGTCTGATTTCATTCTTCTACCAGTTTTCCCAGCACCACTTATTGAAGAGACTGTGTTTTCCTCAGTTTGTATCCTTGGCACCTTTGTCAAAGATCAGTTGCTCATAAATCCTCATTTCTGGGCTCTTTTTTCTTCTCTATTGGTCTATATGTCTTTTTTTATGCCACTACCATGCTGTTTTGATTGCTACAGCTTTGTAGTATATTTTGATATGAAGTAGTGTGATGCCTCCAATTTCATTCTTTTTGCTCAAGATTGCTTTGGCTATTTGTGGTCTTCTTTGATTCCACATAAATTTTAGAATTATTTTTCTATCTGTAAAAACTGCCATTGGATTTTGACAGGGATTACATCGAATCTGTATGTAGTTTTGTGTAGTATGGCCATGTTAACAATATTAATTCTTCCAGTTCACGGACATAATATATCTTTGTATTTATTTCTGTCTTTTTAAATTTCTTTCCTCAGTGTTTTAGTTTTCAGTGTACAGTTCTTTTACCACCTTGGTTAAATTTATTCCTAAGTATTTTACTCTTTTTAATGCTATTGTAAATGGAATTATTTTCTTAATTTATCTTTCTGATGGTTTGCTGTTATTATATAAAAATGCAACTGATTTTTGAATATTTATTTCATATTCTGCAACTTTCCTGAATTCATTTCTTAATTCTAACAGTTTTTTTGGTGGAGTCTTTATGATTTTCTATGTATAAAATCATGTTATCTGCCAACAGAGACAATTTTACTTCTTCCTTTCCTATTTAGATGCCTTTTATTTCTCTTTCTTGCCTAACTGCTCTAGCTTGGGCTTCCCAAACTATGTTGAATAAATGTGGGGAGAATGAGGATCTTGCCTTTTTCCTGATCTTAAAGAAAAAGCTTTGGGCTTTTCACCATTGAATATGATGTTAGCTGTGGGCTTGTCATATATGGCTTTTATTATGTTGCGGTACATTCCTTTTATGCCAAATTTAATGAGAGTTTTTACCATGAAAGGCTGTTGAATTTGTTAAATGTTTTTTCTGCACCTGTTAAGATGATCGGCACTTATTAAGATGTTCCATAAGAAGGCTCTTATATAATTCTTATCTTTCATTCTGTTAATGTGATGTATCTAATTTATTGATTTGCAATAATTTGTCAAACCATTCTTTTATACCAGGGATAAATTCCACTTTATCATTGTGTCTGATCCTTTTAATGTGCTGTTGGATTCAGTTTGCTAGAATTTTGTTGAGAAGTTTTGCATCTATGGTCATTAGGGGTACTGGTCTATAGTTTTCTTTTTTAATAGTGTCTTTGTCTGGCTTTAGTATTAGGGTACGTTGGACTCATAAAATGAGTTTGGAAGTGTCCCTATTCTTCAATTTTTGGAAGAGTTTGAAAAGGATTGGTATTAATTCTTCTTTAAATTTTGGTAGAATTCACCAGTGAAGGTCCTGGGCTTTTATTTTGGGGGAGGATTTTGCTTATTGATTCAATCTCCTTACTCGTTATTGGTCTGTTCAGATTTTCTGTTTCTCTATAATTCAGTTTCTTCATAACCTCATCGGTAGGTTGCATATTTCTAAGAACTTATCCATTTCTTCAAGGTTGTCAATTTATTGGTGTATAAGTATTGTCGTAGTCTCTAATGATCTTTTATATTTCTGTGGTATCAATTGTAATGTCCCCCCTTTTGTTTACAGTTTTATTCATTTGTGTCTTCTCTCTTTTTTTCTTAGTGTAGCTAAAAGTTTGTCTATTTTGTTTATCTTAAAAAAAAACACCTCTTAGTTTCATTGATATTTTCTATTGTTTTTCTAGTCTCTATTTCAATGATTTCTGCTCTGATTTTTATAATTTCCTTCCATATGCTAACTCTAGATTTAGTTTGTTTTGATTTTTAGTTCCTTGAGGTATGAAGTTAGGTTGTTTATTTGAGTTATTTTTTTTTTTCTCTTTAATGCAGGCAGTTATCACTATAGTCTTCCTCCACAGAAGTGTGCTACATCCTCTAGTTTTGGTATGTTGTGTTTCTTTTTTCATTTGTCTCAAGATATTTTTTAAAATTTTCTGATTTCTTCTTTGACTCATTGGTAGTTCAGAAGTGTGTTTAATTTCCACATGATTATGAAATTTTCAATTTTCCTCTTGTCCTTGATTTATAGTTTTATACTACTATGGTCAGAAAAGATACCGGGTATGATTTCAATCTTCTTAAATTTGCTACGACTTGTTTCATGGCCTAACATATGATCTATCCTGGAGAATGTTTCATGTGTGCTTGAAAATAATATATTGGATGAAATATACTATTATGTCTCTTAAGTCAGTTTGGTCTAAAGCATGGTTCAAATCCAACATTTCCTTATTGATTTTCTATCTGGATGGTATCTATTTTAAAAGTGAATATTGAAGTCCCCTACTATTATTGTGTTGCTATCCATTTCTCCTTTTAGTTCTGTTAATACTGGCTTTATATATTTAGGTTCTCTGATGTGGGTCGGGTACATATATATTTACAATGGCTATATCCTCTTAATAAATTGACCCCTTTATCATTATATATGATCTTCTTTGTCCTTTTTTACTTAAAATCTATTTTGTCTAATAGAAGCATAGCCACTCCTGCTCTTTTTTGGTTACCATTCGCAAAGACTATCTTTTGCCATCTCTTCGCTTGCAGTCTATGTGTTCTTCAAGCTAAAGTGAATCACTTGTAGGCAGCATGTTGTTGGATCTTGTTTTTTTTTTATCCATTTAGCCACTCTATGTCTTTTGACTGAAGAATTTAAGAATTCATTTACATTTAAAGTAATTATTGATAGGTAAGGATTTATTATTCCTATCTTATTAATTGTTTTCTGGCTGTTTGTAGTTTCTTCCTCTCTTGATGTTTTCCTTTGCGACTTAATAATTTTTTTGTACTGGTATACTTTGACATCCTTCTGCCTCTTCTTCTAAGTCTGGGTATTACTTAAGGAGAAGTTTTAAAATTGGTAATTTAATTTCTTTACTTGTTATAGCACTATTCAGATTTTATACCTCCTCTTGAGTCATTTTTTATAGTTTGTATCTTTCTAGAAGTTTGTCCATTTCATGTAAGTTGTCTAATTTGTTGATGTAGTTGTTCATAGTTTTCTCTTATAATCTTTTTTTGTTTCTTTAAGATCAGTAATGATGTCCCCTCTACTATTCCTGATGTAGCAGCAATTGCATTTTAATGCAAAAGTTGTGTATAACTATGAGGCCTTGAGACATTTTAATTCAGAAAAACAAGTGTCTTTGGAAATGAGTAAGATTTCAACGGGAGTAATTTAGACTATGGAACCAGTAAGAGCACCTACCTTAAAAAAAATTTATTCCAGCAGCTCTGGCCTCAGTTCCTAAGAATTATCTTGAAGACTTGGAAAGTCATAGAGAGCGTCTCTGTATATGGGGATTGCCACCATTGGAGTCTTATGACATTACCAGAAAAAGACATGTCTCAGTTTATAGAGCAGCTGGGAGTTATCCAGTAACATATGGAAACATTTATGGCCAGAAATAATTTGAAAAGGAAGTTAAAGTTATCATGAAATTAACCATTCATTCATTTTCATAATAAAATCATAAAGGGCAGAATTTAGTAACTCCTTATTGCTTTCTTAAATTGTTTTCAGAAAGGTGGTTTAGAAGAAGAAAGGGAATATCATAAGATTTCCCAACTCACACAAACCTTATAGCATAAGCAAATCTGTTAATTATTAAACATTTAGCTGGGGGATTAATAAGCCATTATTTGGGAATGAGATAGACTATTTAGAAGGATGGTAATATCAGTCTATATTCAAACTATATTCAAACTATAACAAGTCAAGGTTAAATTATTTCTTATTTTTGTTATAATTGAACAAGTTAAAATTATCTTTCTTTGAAATATGATAAAATAAGGTCCTAATAGACATGCCGCTCTGAGTTATACCATCATACTAAAAATCAAATGTTAATCTCTTGAGGGCAGGGATTTTGGTTGTCTTATTTCATAACTATGTTCCAAACAGTGCTTTGGACCACGTAGGTATCCAATGAATAGTTGTTGAGTAAGTAAATGATTAATTGTAGTTGCCTGTCACTTAGGTTCCAGTGTAAATAATAACAGAAACCTTCTTTTTGTTGAAGAGGTTTCATAGTTCAAAGGCAAAATAACCTCTCCCAGCAACTTCCAAAATGCAGCTATAAAACTCCCCTAAAGTAGTAGTCCCTTGAGTGATAAAACACCCCAATTTGAGGTTCCAAAAACTCGGCCTGTTGGAAATATCAGAGTTTTAAAATAATCATGTTTAAAAACACTGTTGTTGTAGGGATTTTCTTTGATTTAAATATTGTTTCTCTTGGAAAGGACTGGTTATTTTTCTAAGCAATTAGGTCATTGAACTGGGCATACCGGGAAAAAGGAAAATTAAAGAAGACATTTTAAAAACAGAAACTATAGTCATTTTTTTTGTATGTGCCTTGACTGAGTTCCTGATGTCTTACATTTAATTTTATCAATAAGTGGTTTTTTATTGAAAATATAATTTTATATCAATAATTTTCATAAGATATTTTATTATACCTTCCTCATGGGGTTATTATGAGGAGTAAATGTTCTAATGAATGTAAAGTACCTGACACATACGAGGTAATTATTCAGTGAAGGTAGTTTATTATTCTTGTTGTGGGCCGAACCTGTCTTTATTTCACATTTTGATATATTGTTTATCATGGATTTTCTAAAAGTAATTTTGATTCGTTAACGCTTTGCATTAAAATATCATTTATCTTGACTACTAAGTATTTTGGCTCTTTCTAAATTTTGTGCCTGATGTAAGTATCTCACTTGCCTCACCCTAATTCTGGCCCTGGTAGGTGACTCTGTCATCCAGAGATGATGAAATCAGGTTTTATAGTGTGCGCCATGCCTGATCCTCTCACACAGAAAACTGTTCCACTCCTGACCCTGGGGAGAAGCAGTATAATTAGAGTCAATCTAGTCTCTGTTCCTCTACATAAAAATAGGCATCCTCAAAATAGGTAATTATTCATATCTGTTACAGTCGGAATCTACCCAAGTGGAGTGGCCTGACCAGTCTTGGGGTCAGATGGCATTCGGAACTTTGTAGGGGAGAGTTAGGAGAGGCCTTCGTAGGAACCAGAATGTCAGGTGATCAAAGCCAGTTTGATCTGCCCTCCAGGTACAAATAAATGTACCAGGAAAGAATCGAAAGCAGTTTTCCTAAGAGGTCTGGACAATGAACAGGCAAAACTAATGGGCAGGTTGCCATGGCAGTTTCCTGGGGACCGTGTTGATCTAAGAAGTAAATATGGTCTCTGAACAGTAAGTTGACCTACAGGCTCTGTGTGCTAGGCCAGTCTTCTTGCCTTAGGTGGGGTCTTTCATCCTGAGTGCTAAAAATACAAGGTCATCTCCCATTTGGATAAAGATCAAAGGCTTGGAGGACTACTCTTTTGCTCTTCAATTTACCACAAAGAATAAAGGGTTTCTAGTCAGGATAAAGGAAGTAATCCAGGAAAAGGATTCTAAAGGTGAATGTCAAGAAACTGGTTATTGGAGGAAGTTAGAGTAGAGGTAAAATAGGCAGAATTTGGTGCCTGTGGTAGGACAATCCTCTGAGAAACAAGGGCACCAAAGGGCAAGGGACCAAATCTGCAGCCTTGGTGTGAGAGACCTTGCTAGAGCTAGAAAATGTAAATCTATAATTCAGGGAAATCTGAATTGGGGAAGAAAATATACTTGCACTTCAGAGCTGACAGGAGGAGAAATGACCCACTTTGCTTTTTTCAGGAAAGGGAGGTGGTGCCGTGAACTTCCCGGGTCAAAGAAAGTCACATACTTACAAAACAAGGAAGAGACATGACAAAAGTAGATACAAGCATCTATAAGTTTAAAGAAGAAAATAATCAAGCATTTCCCATTATGCAGAAAGAATACCATTAATAATTTAGTTTATTTTCTTAGGTATTTTCTATGCATTTACTGAGTTGAGACGATAATATATGCTGATTTTAAAGTGTCATTTAATTCAGGAATATTCACAAATCACATAATTTAGGAAGAGGCAGTTAAAAATGTATAATGTCTGTCCCTGGATGATTGTCTTTCTTCATTAAAAAAAAAAAATTCCAATGAGTTGGGTCATTTTAAATGAAGCCTAAGGATGCATAAAAATCATTTTTCAATTCTTCAGCAATGAAAAAGTTCATTATGTCATTCTATGCAATACTGCTTTTGTTGAGAGGGAGAAAAGATCTTTTGTTTAGTAATTTTCTTGGCACGGGGTCTTCACTATGTAATAAGCTTAGCCATTGTTAGAAAAATCTGGACAAGAACAGCACCAGTTATTGTTATAAGTGATTATCAAATAGAGCAAGAGATTCCATATGAACTGTGGGTTAAAGTATATGGCTCAAGAAATATGTTTCTTGGTACTGAGAGAAGAATGGAAGAAGTAGAGAAATAGCTAAGTTAACACTTCATGGCTGTGTCACTTAGAATCCTTTTCTGAGTGTAAGTGACAGAAATTTTTTATTTGTATTAAATAATAAATATACCTAGCATCATACTGCAGGCCCAGGTTTGGCAGCAAAGACCTAGATTCTTTTCATCTTCTGGCTTTGCCACCCTAGGTACATTAGCATTGTCCTCAGGCCAGCTTCTCTCATGACTGTGAGAGGACTGCAGTAGTTCCCAGACATGGCACTTCCAGACCTGATGATGACCAGGGAAGATGAGCCTGTCTCCTACAAGTCTTCTCTACTTAAGAGTGGGGAACTTTTCCCAGAAGTCTCCACCTACAGATTTCCCTCATGTCTTATTGGCCACATACCCGTATTTAAACCAATCACAGACTGGAGTTAAGCCAGTCACAGACCACACCCTGTGTCTGGGTAGGAGACTAACTTTCTCTGAAGTTCATGGCTAGGTAAGGAGAAGGATATGAACAAAATTAAGGTAATATTGGAAATGAGGAAGGAAAGAAGATATTGGGTAGCAACCAACAATGTCTCTCACAAAGGCTAAGTCATCTCTGGACTATACAGTGTCCCAGACAACAGACACAATCTACTGAATTCCTGAATATGGTTTCAAACTGTGTAAGGGGAGTCCTGCTGGTGTGTGTGTTGTTCATTTTAATTCTTATATCAGTTGGTCAGTGTATGTCTTCAAATAATGTTCAAGAAAAGACCAGGAGCTGATTGATCTATTTTCTGAGTTCTTGACTATCTGAGCCTGTCTTTCTATTGCCTTCATTAATCAATGACAACACGGTTAGATATAAAATTCATAGATCACAATCTTTTTTCCATCAAAAGTTTGTAGATGTGGTTGCATTGTTTTCTGGCAATTAGCATTGCATCAAAGTCAGAGATTAGTCTAGTTTCTGCTCTTTCGTAAGTTAATTATTATTATTTTTTTAACCCGAATACCTGAAGTTTTTTTTATACTTTCAATTTTAAAATGTGTTCAGCATGTATCTAGATATGAGTCAGTTTTCTTTAATTTTACATGGAACATAGCGAGTCTTGTCAGTCTGCGTACTCAAATATTTTTCATCACAAGAAAGTAATTTTCAATTATGTCTTTGATTTATCCCAGTTTCTCTTGTTCTTGTTCCTTTCATGCTCATTAGGTTGAATCACGTTTTCTGTCCTATGTGTTTACCATCTTCTCACCCATTCTTTTCCTCTGTATTATAGAATAATATCTCAATTGTGATCTCCAGAATAACAACTTATTTTCCGACACAGCAGGTGCTACTGTATAGTCATTCCAATGTATACTGTTATGCTTCATTATTTAAAAAGAAACATTATATTTTTGGTATCATTAATATTCTTATTTACCTCACTTATCTTACCAGAAATATTTTCTTACCAGAAATATTTTCTGGTTCCCCTGTAGAAGGTTATTTTCGGAGGAATGTTCTTCATCTGATCTTTTTCTGTGTAATCATTTTTTTCATATTTCCAATGACAGTTTTCCTGATTACTCATTTTTGAATGAAAAGAGTAAGAGCCAGTTTCAGATTCACCCACACACAGGGTGTGTAGATTTTATTTGGTTTTATTGGTTGGACATTTAGGTAATGATGGCATTTTATCAGATCTATAGGTTGATAAGACTAGGTATCTGCCCAATTTTAATAATTTAGCTAGCATTTCTATAGTGTGGTTTTGCTGTGCTGAGACCACCTCCACATCTGGTTCTAGGATACCCTCCTCATTGTGTATTGCTACCAGGACACCACTTTATATCCCCAGCTACATTTTATTTCTGGTGACTATTCCTTTGAGAATGCAGTGCATTCACCACCCCCCACTCTTATATACTTCACAGTCTCTAAATGAATGTTGAAAGATGAAGATGGCAAAAAAATATTTATATCAACTCAAAATGTAGCACCCATGTGGCAAAGGAATAGCTACCAGGTTTCTTGTGGTGTAGACCCCATGTCTCTAAGTAGGGAAATAGAGCAGCCAGGAGGAATAAAATCGCTTCCTGCCTTATTTTAGATGGTCTGAGATCCTCTGTTTCTTGAGGAAAAGGCCAGAATGATAGCCAGTTGTTTCTTTCCTTGCTCGTTTAAAATTTTTAGGTATAAATTCCTTGTAGATTTTGGCAAGCAGCATTCTGTTGGTCTTAGCTTTTGGGGGTAAAGTATTTTTATCTTTCTGTGGCTTAATAGGTGCTTTAGAACAAATTTAGGCTAGTTTCTACCAGGGCAATTAGTCTGATGCTGTTTAAAATCAGAAGTAAAAAGCAGTAGTTTTAATTGACCCAAACTGAATGTGAACCAATAAAGTACTTGGTTGCCAAAAACAAAACAAAAGGAAAGAAAACAAAACAAAACAAAAAAACACAAAACCATGTTAATATACAGATGAGGGTTGGCAATATTCTCATTGCACTCTGCCTAAAGTTACATTTGGGAGATTTGGGTCCACTTGTGGCCCTTATTATTGATAAGATTTCAAAAGGTTTTAAAAGAGAAAGGGGTGAAGGGTTAAAGAAGTACAAATTAGTAGTTGATAGAGGGTCATGGGAATGGGGAGCACAGCACAGAGAATGCAGTCAACAGCAATGTAATGGCGAGGTGTAGAGCCATAGGGAAGACAGAGTAATCAGGGGGATCGTTTCATAAACTATATAAATGTCTAACCAATGTACTGTATACTTGAAACTAATAATAAAATTAAATTTAAAAAAGCTTTTTAATGAATAAGAGCAAGTTCAAAGGTGGATAAATAGGATGCTAAAAGTCTGTGTATCGTGTTGAAGGAGTGGAGACCGTTAACTTTGAAAAAGAGATGATATAGATAGGAAATGGGGGAGACCTGATAACTGGTGGTAAAATATTCAAATGGTGGTCACGTGGAAAAGGGTTATATTTATTTTGGTTTGCTCCAAAGAGCAGGACAAGAATCACTTTGAGGAAGTTACAAAAAGGTAGATTCGACTCAACATGAGGTTGATTGGTGATGGAGTGGACACCGCATAGAGAAGGTAATAAACTGCCTGGCTCTTTCAAGAAGATTCTGGTTAGGAAGATCCTGACTGGTCAACCATTGAGGGAGCTGTGGGAGAAATTCTGATATTGGGTGGGAAGTTGGGTGATCCTGCGATTCATAGTTTAATGATATTGGTTTTGGAGTTTTGCCCTTGAGCTTTCTGACTGTTACATTGGATTAGTGATGCGGCTTCTCCTACAAGGAAAACACTTAACTGTAAGAACTCAGCTGCTCTGAGTATTGGGTTCCATCCAGACAAATGAGGACCCAGGAGAGGCAAGTTCCACTTTCTCCTGTGCTCTACAATTTCCAACTCACACAGTAGCAAAAGATACTTCAGAAGCAGACCATGACCAAGCTTCTGTCAGGAAAAGAGGGAGTGGAAACAAACAGGTAGTTTATATGTCATCTCGTGTAGTCTTCACCACAGTTGTGGGAGGTTGTTTCCTAGACAAAGAACCCGAGATGAAAGCAGGCTATTCATCTTGCCAAGAACAAGAAGACAGCATTCTGGGAGCCAGTAGAGGCCCCAGAGTTTCGATTTATGACGAGGCTCAGGGGTGACAACTGGGTTGAAATGAGTACCCAGAGACTTATCATGACATTACATTTGCTTCATTTGCATTTTCTAATGATGCATTTAGTCACATTTTACATCGTTAACATTTGTGATGCTCTTTTTGTCTTTGGGGTGGCTTGTTGGGGTGGATAGAGATAGGGAGAGAGCCCACCCAGCCCACCCCACGAGCCAAGATTCAGACTGTTGTCTGATTCCAGAGCTTCGTCTGACCCCATGGTGAGCAGAAAGACCTTCTTAAATGTTACTGAGGATTTGTTTTGTTTTGTTTTTATACTTCACTTAAACTAATATAACTAAATAAGGCAAAAGAAGCAGACTACATGATTTAGTCTATTTTCCTGAATACAGAAAGTTCCTGGCTGGAAGGAAGGCTGGCTTGACTCTGCTTCTGCTCCATGCTGGCCCTTCCCCTGACCTGCAGGTGCTGCGTCTTGCAACACAGACAGGAGGATCCCCACCTGCTGCTTCCCAGGGGAGATGTTGTAGTCAGTTTGGGTCAAGGATGGAACTCTTTTTTTCCTTTCCTCTTATAAAGAAAAATGTCTCCCCTGTTTGCCCTATTGGGCTCAGAGTTCCAGATGTGTCAGGGGTTGGTTGCTGTAAAGCAGCCCAACCAAAGGGCTCTTCCACTGCATTACATAATGGCAGGGTTCATGTCACTTTTCCATTGGTTTTGGACTGTGCTGCATAGTCCTTTGGGGATGTTCTGAAGTTCAGGCTCCCTCAGAGCCAGGACAGAAAAAGCCCAACAGCAAAACAAGTGGAAAGAAAGACAATACTGGCCACGTGGCCTTGGGTCTTCTTTGAAATGCACGCCTGTGTCTGTATTTTGTTTTTTGGAAGGTTGTGAACAATCTTCTCAATGCTAAGTCTCATGTTTTTCCTCTCATTATCAGTCTCCCTCCCTGTCTTTGACCACTTAACACCGTTGACCATTTTTTTGATGTTTGAAGCTACTCCTTCCTTGATTTCTGTTCCACTGCACTTTTGGAATTCTCCTTTTATTTCTCTAATATTCTCTGAATATTCTGATTTTCTATCCCCTTTGCCCTGCCATTCACTTTACCAACATGGCATTTCTTCAGAGCCCTTGTTGTAGGCCAACATTCAAAAACAAATTGTTCTAAAAATTACAGTGACCTAATCATAAAAGTAGTCTATTTCTCACTCATGTATTGGTCCACAGTAGTCTTTCCTGTTGGCAGATGGATTTCCTCCACCCAGGAACCCAGGCTCCTTTCTACGGCTCCCCCATCCCCTTAGACTTTAGGGCCTCAATGTTACCTGCATCAGCCAGCCAAACGGGAAAAAGAGGATGGAAAAGATACGTCTGCTTTAAGACTTTGGCCTGGAAGTGACACCTATCACTTCCGCTCATTCTCCATAGAGGATAACCAGTCACATGGCTACTTCTGATGCAAGGGGTGCTGGAAAATACAGTCATGGCTGGGAAGTCCCTTCTCCAGAAACAACTGTCTTCCATGGTAAGGGAAATAGATTTTAGAGCACAATTGGCCATCTCTGCCACAGATCTCAAATTTTTTCATAAGATTTTTGCCTTTGGTGAACTACTCATCCATTCTTATAGTTTCTATCCTTACCTCAGCATTATAATGACTCCTAAATCTCCATTTCCGGTACCAACCTCACATAGATGTCTAGTCTTATATCTGCAACCTCCTTCTAAACATCAGCTTCCCTACCTTAAATTTAACATCTTTCCTCGTCCAGAGCTGGCTCTCGTTCTGGTCCTCCCTAGTTCTGACAGTGGACCACCATTCTCCTGGCATCATCTATAATTCTTGCCTTTCCCTGGGTTGCATCTCTAAGGCCTCAGTGATTTTCCTCTTTTCCTAACTCCAGTCACCCTCTTTTCTGGTCTATTTAGATTGCTTTTGACAGGCTAATCTTTCTAAAACACTTTTATTATGTCACTGCCAAGAAATACTCCTTAAGAACCTGATTCTTTGTTGCTACTTTAAAGATGTGAAACAGTTTTAAATAGTAACAGCCTATAAATAAAACAGCTTGTTAGGTAAAACAGTTATTTTTTAATCTGAAGGACAAGTTGAGTTCAGTGTAATGAGGTATAATAAGCAACAGGCAAAGAAGATAAAAATCCTAATTCTAGTTTACCCTCTATCTCTAACCAAATCTCTGAGCCTCAATTGTTTTGTGGAATTAAGAGGGTAGCATCTTTCCCGTGGGCTAGGACAGATGATCTCCTTGGGCTCCCTCCAGCACTAGGATTGATGATTTTAAAAATGCAAACTCTCTTGCCTAATTTTTTAAGAGCTTCCATAATTTGACCCCACTCTCTGTCTCCAACCTAGTTACCCACATCCTGTTAAATGCTTCCCCTATTCCATCAAGTTGCTTTCTCTCCATGTCCTGATATGCTGGTTATAGTATGACCCAGTGCTGTGCTGTTCCCCTGTCCAGAATCCCCTCCCCTTCCTCTTTGTCTATCTCAGTCCCACTGTTTTCCAAGCACTATCAAAAGCCACCTTGGAGGATTTTAGGCATTCAGAAGGATATTGCTACCCATCTGGCTCTGCCACTTAGAAATTTGGTGACCATAGTAACACACGTAAATTTTGCTTTGTAAAATGCCATCACTACATAATTTAGCCCTGAGTGCTTCACAAGCTAGTTTTGTTTCCCCAGTTAGCTGGCTGGCCAGTGTATTAATTGAAGATTGATTGATTGATTGATTGATTGATTCAGTCAGTCAGTCAGTCAGTCAGTCAACGAGCTTTGCATTAAGGGTGAAGTTACTGTGAAGTTGCTGATATTTGACTGCTTTTGACCTACCAAAAAACCTCAGCAATTTCCTTTGTAAACTGAATAAAGTACTCTAAAAATATTTGTTATTCGTTCCACTTGATTTAGTAAAATCCTCTAAGGCAGAGGAAGCCAACATGTGAGAGTTAAGAGCTGAAATCACTTGTGGAGGTAATTGTCGAGTTTTTGTTTTGTTTTGTTTTGTTTTCCAGTGGTTGTCTGTGCTATGATTTTAAGGTAAAGAGCTGCACGCAGGTGAGTAGCACATTTTAAGCAATGGCTGCCCATCCGGGAGAGCTGGTCCCAAGAACAGAAGAGCAGGTGGCTCCGAACCCAGGCGGAGAGGATTAAAGAGTTTACATTGCCTATATCTGAGGTGAGCCTATGGTTTCATCCACTCCAGATGGAAGGCTCGTAGTATTTGGAAGGACAAATTTTTAGGCCCACGTCTTGGTAACTGGGCTTCTCTACCTCAACTTTCCGCAAAGGAACTAGAGTCACTGACCTTAGGAATCCAGATCTTTTCCTTGATTAACTTTTTGTTCCTAGAATTATAATAACTTGGCCACTGTGCAGCACATGAGGGAGTTTGAGGGGAAGTGATAGCATGAGTTTTGGAATTAAGCAGACCTGGTCTAAAATCCTATCTCTGCCACTCCTGGTTATATCAACATGGACAAGTTTCTTAATTTCTCGAACCCTCAATTTTTTCATCTGAAAAAGGGAAATAAAAATCGAATGTAAAAAAAACCCCAAAGTTTTCATGAGGATTAAATGAGATAGCGCAAAATGGCCAGTATGCTATCTGGTGCATAATAAGCCCTCCATAAATGAAAGCTATTATTATTATTCTAAAAAGTGAAGATGAAAATACTAGGTCTTAATATTTGTATGTGATTTTTTTCAAACCAGGGAAGCTTTACTTGATGATCCTGGTGACTTTGCTCCAGGCCAGGATGCTCAAACTGGGACACACCCCAGGTTGTCTCACCTGTTAGAATTGAGTGCTACTTGTGAGGCGTCCAGATGCTGAGTGTCTCCAGAGGCAAACCTGGTTAGAAGACTCCAGGCTTCTGTTAAGCACTCAGCCTCCTTCTTACTCAACAATGTCCTTCATTTCCAGACTGGGTCTGGGACCATCACCAGACAAAGTTTGCCTCTGTGAAAAATCTATTCAGCTTTATTGACATGCTACCGACCAGCCCCATCAAACCAAAGGAACACCGCCTTGGTCTTTTTTGTGCACACTGTGGAACAGCAACTCGGGACTCCAGAGGGAGTCTGATTATTCCACTTGTCCTTTTTTCTTTGTCTTCATTTCTGCATTGTGGAAGGACAGGGATTAAGGCTGAGGAGGGGACGTGTGGGAGGGAGGGCAGGAGAGGAGGTCTGCACAGGCAGCCCTCACTTACCTCCAAAGGAAGATGCTTCATTGGGCCCAGTTGCCCTCTTCCCTCCTTGTCCACATCCATACGGGATGACTCCTGTCTGAGGACCTTCGCCTAACGCGCTCCGGAACTGTTGTGCCTAAGATTGGAAAACTGTGCGAATCTTCACTTCTTTAAAATGACTTTTTCTCTTCTCTTTGTCTTTTATTCAAACTAGCCTTGGGCTCACTTGCTTCCTTTCTTTCTTTACTCTGCATGATACACAAACACTCCTTTCATCATTAAGCCCTTAGGTCAGCATCAAACAGTCTTAGGAAAAAAGCCTCACAGTTTCCGCCACACTGAAGATAACATCTTGTAGTTCCACATCCATGAAGGTGGAAGGACTCTACCGGCTTCCCCTTGAAACCAGACAGAAGGACGCCGTGACTGACATCAGGACCTGATACAATGATCGACTGCCTCCTACCCCAGCCCTGACCAACCAGTAGAGCCCACGACCCCAACTCCCTTAGCTACCATGACTAATGAGTTCTCCCCTACATAACCTATCCCCTAGAGGCCATCAGGGAGCCAGGTCTTTGAGTGCTAACTCACCTGTGTCTCTGGGCTTGGTACCATTTCCTTGAATAAACCTCTACCTTCTTTGCTGTAAACTCCTGTCTGTGTCTCCTTTTGCTTTGATGAGTGCAGGCAAAAACAGACTTCTTGAGGTCGGTAATAAGAGCCTCTCTAGGCAGCCTCTGGGGGGATGGTGGTCTCACACATGTGGTCACTGTGGACAAAAAAAGGGGTTCTCTGGAAAGTAATCTCACAGGGTGATCTAATCATAAATTCCTAACTGGGCAGATCATGGTGGGTAGTCATGCCCCAGGCATATAAATTCTTTAGTAAAAGGTTTATCTTTGCCTTAAGCAAGCCCTGTCCATTGTTTCTGTGCATCTAGATTAACACACCTTTGAAATAAACCATAACCACCCTCAAGGGAGAACATAATCTTGTTAACTAATCTGGAATCCAATCCGCAACCTGCTTTCTCCCACCTCCAGGTAATCTCCGTTACATTTGCCTTTCTAATTTCTAATGCATGAAAGACACTGCAAAACTGTTACTCTCCGGAGCATTTGAGATCTTGCTCCCCAGCATATGTCAGTTTGGAGCAAATAAACTCTTATAAAAATTCACTACAGGTTTGGATGTGTCTTACATCGACATCACCAACAGGAGAGTGCTGAGAGAGTGGTGGAACCCTGAACCAAGCCCTCTGCTTTGTCTCTTTAAATCCAGTACAGACACTTCCACAATCTGGCAACAAGACTGTTCTTGGAGGAGACTGTAGGTGCCTTGGGTGGGGTGGGAGGTTGTCTTGTGAAGTGCAGTGACCATGAGGTAGGGGACCACTCCAGTTTACTTTCAAAACCCCTGGGAGTCAGGGCAGAAATAATCACAACAGGCGGCTGTAGCCCTCTGCCATACCCATAGGCCTTCACCAAATACGACAGGAATGCGAAACCTCCTGTCCTAATCTGCTTAACGCAGAGCCAGGGGAGGAGGTTACTAAAGTTTCAGATTTTAGGGTCTTGCCTTTTGATCATTTTTATTTTATTTTATTTTTTCAGAAATATTTTGTTTGTGAAGATCTTAAAGCCAGTGGGCTCCAAAACTAGGGTCCATGTTTGCAGCTACAATGGAGGCTGAAAGTGACAAATGTTAGAAATGAAGCAAGTAATGTCATTACGCGTATTAGGAAAAAGCAAAATGCTAAATATGACTTTATGATGCATAGGATAATCTGCGAATATTATATGATGATTCTGCCCATCCTCCTTGTAAATTTCCTTTCTAGGAAATAATAATTGCTAACATTTTTGAGCCCTTACTCTATGTCAGGCTCTGTTCTAAGTACTTTTCATACGTTAAATTGTTTATTCTCCATAACAGTCTAATGAAACAATTACTATAGTTATTCCCATTTCATACATGAGAACACTGAAACACAGACAGATTAAGTAACTTGCCCAGTGTTACAGAGCAGTAAATAGCCGATTTGGGCACAGGCACTCTGGTACCCCGGTGCATGGTCTCGCTTACCAGGCTCACTGCCTCGAAAATAAGGCCTTCGCGGCCACAGCTAAGACCTCCAAAATACTGCTTTGTACTTCTCCCAGCACTCAAGCAAGAGTAGCATGGTCTGCATATTAAATACTCTTATGAGTGAGCCAATAAATTAATGAAAGACTTACAATATGGTTAGCCAACAGAGGAAACCCTTTTCTGTTAAGAACCCCTTCAGATATTTTATCTAAAATACTGTACTTGCCCTTCTTACAGCAATAGCCCAAGGCTAGCGACTTATTCAAGACCTCAGCTCTCTCCTTTCCTCTCATCAACATACTCCTCAGCTTCCCACCTTGAATTCTTCCTGAGCTCCTGCTCAAAAATGCCAAAATGGGATTTCAATTTAACATGGTTTTTTATTATATGGTTTGCTTATTACATGGATCAAATCAACTTCCGGAACCACAATTACATTGGGAAAGGCCACTCACCGCCTCAGAATCAGCAGGAAGGGCCTGAGTTGTGGATGCACATGACCATTTTTCAGTGAAAACGTTTGTCGTTATTATTTCTCAAATGAAGTATGGAAGCTGTGGCTATTCTTACATACTAGAGACAGAAAAACTGAAGAGTAGCTTCTTCAAGCTCCTGTGGGTGGAGCTCAATAGTCTCCTAAATCCTGGTTTGGGATACTGATTGCAAACCATCCTCTCCCCACTGTGTGGGGCCTCAGGACTCCCCAGACATCTTGGCCTTCCCCCTAGCTTCCTCAGACCAAGGGGACATTGCCAAGTTCTGCTTTTGCAGAGGAAACAAGGCTACAATTTATCTGTTCATGTGCTCCTTAATTTGTCCTGATTTTTTAGCTATTTGGCAGATCCAGAAAGCTGGGTAAGTCCAAGGTGGCGCTGGGGTCTCTGGAGGCTCTGGGATTCCTTGTGAACTCAGGAGCTGAGCAATCCCCAAAAGTCTGAAGCTTGTCTACCACTTGCCTGCAGACAAAGCTAGTCTAGATGACATGGGCCTTTTCCAGGTCTCCTAGATGCTTAGGGTGGGTCCGAGTTACACTGAAAAGGATCCAGTCTGGTCCATACCCATAATTTTCAGAGCTGAGTGACTCAGAAGATACCTCACAGTGAACTTACCCTGCTGAGGAAAGGATATTTCACTTTAAGGGCTGTGTCACCTGTGGGCCAGAAACAAGGTCTAGGCCTCTCCACCACAGCTTTCACTTTTATCCTAGAGTTCGAGATGGGAGCTGGCATTCTGCGACCCCAAGTCCAGCCAGAATACAGTGATGTCTCCACATTCCGTAAAGACTCATTGGTTGGTGATGGAGTCCTTGACCACACTCTCCCCTTAGCCAACTTTTTAATAACCAGTGTAGAGAGAAGTGTAGATGGTGTCCATGGGATCTGGGGTAAAGGCAGGTGTCTGTGCAGCCTGGAGGCTGACCTGCAGGGGCTGTGCATATGGCTCTGTCACATGCTACTTGTAGGAGTGAGCTGGTCCTCCGTTCAAGGGTCTTCCTGGTCTCAGTCCCTCGTGCTCTGATACAGCTGAGCTCTGGACCTTTAAGCTCAGTAACAGAGTTCTGTTCTAGGCCATATGTGACAGCCCCTGAATGTGAAAAAACCTCCCCTTAAGCGGTGACTTAGTACTGAGGTATCTTCTGAAAGCCTGAGTCAAAAGTCTGCTCAATGCCTTGGCCATGGACATTTTGGAAGATGCACTTATAGATTTGACTGGGAACAGGCTGTGTACTGAGACAAGAGTGTTATCCAGACATGGATATGTGCCTGCCTGTGACTCACAATATCTGGTTACTGCTGCTTTCATTATATTAATAAATCATAAGTTAATGTAAATGTCCATTTAAGGGGAATGATGAGGTTAATTGTAAGACACCCATACAATGGGATAATCTGTAGCCACTGAAAATCAGACTGACATAGAGAAGTACTTATGATATTGTGCTAAGTATAAAAAGCAGACAATAATTTTATATGAATTGAATTTTGAACTCCTCCCCCCACAAAACCAACAAAAAGTAGTTTTATATACATATATGTATATATACTGAAAAATACTAAACTGATATATATCAGTACTCATGTAGCTACCTTTCCATTATTCTATGATTATGTATTAATTTTATAATTCAATAAATGGTATTGTTTTTTGAAAAAGGACACTTAGAAATTGTTTATTTTGGAAACTCATGGGGTAAGACCCTGGACCTTCTATCAACATACACAAACTTCACTGAAATCAAGTGCAGATGATGTGGATTGGGCCCAGAGGGTGTAGGCCAAGGATTGCCACGGTCATGGCGGCAACCTTCCCTTTCATATCTGTGAGCTGATTAGTCCTGGTATCAACCAATAAAATAAAACAATACACTGTGTTTATAAGGGCAGCATAACTTACATTCTTAACCCATGCTGTGGGCCTCCAGGCCTTGGAGCGTCTGCTTCTCGACTTTGCTGCCCCTCTTGCCTGGAGCTGGTCCACATTCAGAGCTGAGCAGGCAGCGCTTGCTCAGGAGCTCTGACACCTGCTGGTGGCCAAGGTCTGTTCACCCTCCTTAATACCCTTAGAGGCAAAGTTTCCTGTTTACTCTCATGCTAACACTCTAACCAAATGAAGCCCAAGGGCAAGCTGGAGGGCACAAAGAGTCACAGTTGGAGGCACTCGACCTGAGAGGTATGGAAAAGGTTGGATGGCAAGGTGCCGGCTTTGCCTTGGTGGTCGTGGTACATGAGGAGTTCCTGCTGGCTTTGCTCCTGGGGTCCCAGGCATTTCTCACATCAGCCCTTCTTATCCATTGCCCAGTTGCTGGCCATAGTAACCCCTCCCCGCCCCACCACCTCCTTTGCTCTCCCAGAGAAATGAAACATGAGGCCCAACCCCTTTTGGCTGTCTTGGTCTCTGCGGGGTTCGACACTTAGGCTGATGTGTATGGGATTCGGCTTTTGAGAATCTAGAGGGCACATGGGCAGTGCAGGTGCTGTGTAAGGGTACCGAAAGGAACAAAATTAGCACTTATTCTTTCATTTGTTTACCTAATGCATTTTGAGTGCTTACTATGTGTTCTGGTGTTACAGCTGGGAACATGACAGATAAGGACCCTGTTTTCATGGAGCTGACATTCCCTCGTGATGGGAGAGACATGGTAAGTAGATAAATAATACATTACAATGCTAAGTGTTATAATGAAACTCTAACATCATGGTGTGAGAGAGTGTATGAGGGCAGGGGTTCTTGGTCCTGCATAATGCCCATGGCGTCCAGCAGGAGTCCATGAAGGGAGAGAGGGAAATGGTTCTCAATAAAGTATGAGGGGCCCCTCTGTCAAGGGTGTTAAAATTCAAATTAGGCTGCCTTGTTTCATGTTCTGGGCTCTCCCCTTCAGCTTAAGTTGTTTCTCCTCCTGAGTTTTGTCTCACTGACTGGTAAGGAGGCCCCATGGGGTTCATTTACATGTGGGTCTTTCAGAGAATGGAAGGAGTTCAAAAGAGCATTGGGGTCTCATGTAGATGGAGAAGACAAAAGGGATCTGCCTTAGTATTTCCTATGCTCCTTCTTTCCTGCCTCAGAGCCCAGCCTGATGGATTCACATTTGAGCTTTCTGGAGAGAGGGGCTATAGACTGAAGCAGGAAGAACTTCTATCACCGAGTACTATGAGAGACAAAGGGCCATAAGCAATTCTGATTATGGGTATGTGTCTGGTATAATAAATGCTCAGTCATGCTCATTATTATATCACCATTTAAATAACAAAACATGAGACAATTAGGAAGGGGGACACTCTATACACACGTGGGTCAGTGCTGAGGTTCCCAGGTGTCCTGCAGCTCTGGGAGGGTCTGGACACTGTGCCCTCCGTGCAGACACCAGCCTTCTCACAGGAGAGCCAGGAGGGCAGCCAGGCTTGGGATGGTGACCCTCCCCAAAGATGGGAAGAGGGAGAGAGGAAGACATAGATGGAAGGAAAGAGGGGCCAAATCACAGCTCCTTCTCCTTCCTTAGCTTCAGTAAGCTGAAGATGGAGAGTATTGGTAGAATGTGTGCACAGCAAGAAAATGTGTGCATAGCAAGAAAAAAAAAACCAATTCCATTCATGTTATGCCATGTCTTCACTGTTCTGGCAAGAAAGAAATACATGGGCATATACAAGCAATGAAATACAAACTTCATAATTTCAGTGATTCTACATATGAGTTAAATGCTCTTATATTTGTGTGTAAACAGGGATAGCACAATATATAGACGAATGGTAAAAGTCATGCTAATAAGTTAAAATGTTAGTTTTTCTTTACTTAGAAAAACATTATATGGCAAATAAAAAACACCATGGCAAATAGAGACCATGGATAAAATGAAAAAGCTTTCTATTTTAGGACTTTTAAAGACTTCTTTCCTGCTTTTTGAACAAGGGTCTCCCTATTTTCATATTTGCACTGGGCTGCACAAATTATGTAATTGTCCCTGGCAGGGATTTTATGTATATGTGGCAAGTTTTCAAAAACTTTCCATGTTACCATCCTTTGACCCCAGGGAAGCTTTGGGCCCCCTTCTGAGTCCCTCTTCACGGGAAGGAGATGTCTGGATTATGGACCGAGCAAAAAGGCAGGGGCCATGTCCTCAGAGGAGTCTGATGGGGCAAATGTCTCCCTCCTTGTTTCTTTGATTCATCTTTCCTTTCCTCAAGAATCTTAAAATCTAGAGGACTCAGATGAAGATGGTGGCCACCCTCAGCCAGATTCTCACTAAGCCTCCAGACCTATGTATAGCCTGTAAAAACTTGGTTTCTCTTAGCTCGCCAGGAGACAATTTGAGGGCTTGAGGCCAAAGACCCAATTAGGAATATAATTCCACCCCCCCACCCCCACCCCCATAGGGATGGGGATGTGGATGTCCCTCAGGGCTTATCTTCATGATAGGGGCTTGGTCAAAGACTTGGGGTTCTTGGTTGGGACCCCCAAACTATCTTCTCAGTGTGAACGACCATGGAGTCAGCGCTCAGAATCCAACCCCATGCATTTCCCTCCTGAAAGTCTGTCAGCATGCCAAGGCTGAGGAGAAAGAGTGGTGAGGACTGATGAACTGGTGAGAGGCCCTGGGAGAGGCAGTGCTGGGAGGACAGGCTTGCCCGGGAGGGAGGCAGCGGATGTGGGGACGCAAGGAGCCCTTCTGCTAACAAGCAAGTGAGGACAGGCGAATCAATCACGGCCAGCCTGGTGACACCCACACAGCTCCTCCTGTCAGCAGGGCTGGCCTTTCTCCTCACCTATGATGGGGAATGGGGAGTCTGGAAGCGTCCTAAGCAGTGGGATACATGCCAGGGCAGGGCCTTTCCAAGGCTGCAAACTGCTTCCTGCTGCTTCTTGAGCATACTTGGGACTTCTTTAAGTTGTTTTGACTGTGTCCAAAGAATCAACCATAGTAAAACAAAACCCCTACAAATGGCTTAGCTCTTCAATGAGGGAAAGAAGGATTACAGGTGTATCTTTTCATGGCACCATTTTTGGTCAACAGGGACTCAAGGAACATTACTGGGAAAAGTCATTCATTCTGTGTTTATTACCAATCTATTTTGTCAAAGAAGAGGGTATTCCAGGAGATAAGACTGAGAGAAGAAAACCCAGGGCATATTTGAGTGACAGCAAACTTTAGCCAGCATTTAGAGAAAATGAATAGTAAAAATGGTTAAAAATGGTGTGGAGGCTGGACTTTAATTCCTTGGGCAAATAGTAGCCATTGAAGTTTTTTTGTTGACGTCGTCATTTTTTAGGTATAGTTTACATGCACTAAAATTCATCCTTTGTAGCATCAAGTTTTGCAAATGTATATAGTCATGTAAACACTACCACAATCAAGCTATAGAATATTTCCATCAAGCCACAAAGTTCCTCTGTCTCTTTGCAGTCAACCCTTTAGTGTGGCATACCCACTATCTGTTGTCTATCTCTAGTTTTGCCTTTTCCAGGATGTCCTATAAATGGAATCATATAGCAAGTGGTTTCTTGAGTTTGACTTCTTTCACTTAGAATAACACATTTGAGATTCATCCACATTTTTGTGGGTTAATAGTTTTTGTTTTTTTTCCTCAGTAGTATTCCATTTTGTGGATGTATCACAGTGTTATCATCCATTCATCAGTTAAGGAACATTTGGGTTATTTCTAGTTTTTGGTGATTATGAATAAACCCACTAACAACATTCATGTACAGGTTTTTAGTGAACATAAGTTTTCAATTCACTCGGGCAAATATCTAAACATAAGAGAATGATTGCCAGGTCAAATAAGGTTTATAAGTGTATGTTTACCTTATAAAAAATAACCCTGCTGAACTGTTTTCCAAAGCAGCTTTAATATTTTGCATTCTCCCCAGCAGTGTATGAAAGTTCCAGTTATTCTGTGTTTTCATCTGCTTGTGGTACTTTATTTTTATCCATTCTAATGGGTATGTAGGGGAATTTCATTGTGGTTTTAATCTGCAGTTCCCTAATGACTAATGCTATTGAGCGTCTTTTCATGTATTCATTTGAGTTTCTTATATGTCTTTGGGCGAAAGATCTGTTCAAATCCACTAAAGTGTCATGATCATAGTTGTGCATTAAGAAGATTACCCTGGCAGCAGAGCACAGCTCTGCTACTCAAAGTGTTGAATGAGGATGAGCAGCACCTGCATCTCCTGGGAGCTAATTAGAAATGCAGTACCTTGGCCTCGTCCCAACACGATCTCCAGGTGGTTTGTATGTGTGTAAAACTTTGAGAAGCACTGGTGTACCGGAAAAATTAGAAAGAAAAAAAATTTAAGGGCTAATTTAGCAAACTGTTGCAACATGGAGAACTCAGGGAAGCTGAGCGGTCAGAAGGCCAAGGAAGTAAGAATCTGTACATCTCATGCTGGCACGAACTGGAAACCTGGCTCATGGTTTGAATTCCTACCTGTTTATCTGAGTCCCAGTGCTGGGTGAAGGACCATGTGGTAGCAAAGAGGGTCTTTAGAGGAAACTATTGCCTGGAACAGCAGACACATTGGTTGAGGCCTCTGGTCACAGCCTGTGGGACCCGAGTATAGGGAGGCCTGTCAGGTAAGGCAGAATTGGATGGGATTTCGTTTTATCAATTACTCTGGCCAATACTGACAGTGCCTCTGTGTGGGCACATAGATAAGGCTCAGTCTTCAGATGAAAGTTCATGGTCTAGTAGAGGGGCCAGACAGACATAATTACCATTCAGTATAAGTCTCACAGCAGAGATATATTCTACAAGCCCAGAGAAGGGAGAGGCTAATTGGAGTGGGGGGATATAGAGGAGCAGGAGGATTCAAAAGAGTTAACAGTTGACTTGGGTTTTAGAATTTTATTATTAATTGTTAACATTTACAGAGCACTGGCTATGTGCCAGACCCTACATTTAGTGACATTATTGCATTTAATTCTCACAAGAGCTCTATGAGGTGGGGATTGTTATTAGCCCCATTTTATAAAGTAACCATGGGCATAGTGGGATTCGGCAACTTGCCCCAGGTCTCACAGCTGGATTCTCGCTCCATCTGGCTCCAACATTTGTGTTCTTAACTGACCATGTGCTGCGAACCAGGGTGTGTCTAAGAGAACCCTGGGCAGAATAGATGCACAAACCAGTAATCCTGGCCCAAGCAGCTCCCAGTCCTTGCCCCCGCCCCAACTTTGCCCAGAGGAAATGAAGACATTGAACAGGTGCTAGACAAAGCCCATGGAACACTCGGGCATAGGCTGGGGGCTCCTGGCTTTCTTGGTTGCTGCTAAGCTGCCCTTGGTCAAGCTTCCATGGTCATCATCTGCTCTGGCCGCTGCCTTTCTCTGGAGGCTGAGCTGGACAGTATCAAAAAGTGTGATTCTCCTCAGATCCTACATAACTGTGGATTTCTCTTCTATCTAAGGAGATAAAGCCAAAGACAGGCTTTTGCTATTTCTCAGCCTCCCCTGACAGCATCGAAGCCTGTTCATTGTAAAGATTTCCGAAAAGAAATGGTTTTTGTTTTTAGAAGTAAACCTGGAGGTGCAGGGTAGACATGACCCTCAGCATATCTTTGTATAGGCCTCGTGCCCTCTTGACCTGTTAGTTGGACCCTGTAAGCTACTTGAGAGCCAGGACACATATCTCTTTATGTTCCTCTCAGTGCCTTATTGCTGTGCTGGCCTGAGACAGGTGTTCGAGGAGTGTTGGTTATACTGCCAGCCTTAGGAGACAGGAGCTCACAGAGGCTGTGGCTCATCGCAATGAGCCAGGCTGCCAGGCTGAATCTTGTCTCTGCCACTTACTAGCTGTGTGATATTAGGCAAGTTACTTAAGCTCTCTGGGCTTTAGTTTTCCCTCTGTAAGATGGATATGATAGTCCTTCCCTCATAGAGGTGTTGTGAGGTTAAATAAGTTGTTACACTTGAAGTGCTTAGAAAAGTATCTAGCCCATAGTAAGCACAACATAATAAGCATAATGGAAAAGAGCCGTCTTTATAATTAGGTCTGGGTTGAAATTTCAGCTCCATCCCTTTCTAGCTAAAACCTCAAGCAAATTACTGAGCCTGAGTTTCAATTTCTGTCTCTAAAAAAATGGGGATCATAACACCTTCATTGCAGGATAAGGGAGAGGATTAAAAAGCAGTGAGGGCTGGCCCGGTCTTATTTACCCAGAGTAAGACTGCTGTAATCATTTACTTTCTTCACTCACTTGTCCACATGATCTGATGGGAACACGGCTGCTCTCTGGCTGACCTTGTAAGGTGCCCTCAACCCTATCTGGGATAGAATCTTGAAGCAATTGGAGGTCACGAGCGACTAAGCAGCTGGGATGCCCAGAGAGAACCTAACACGTTAGGGCAAAACTAGCAAGACCAATTAATTCAGTAGGAGGCCTGAGGAAAGATGAACAATATGACCTCTACCCCAGAAAGTAAACACTAGAAAACATGGCAGCTGTGAGGCCGCAAAGCAGGGGAAGTAGGACCAGATGGATGTTGGATCTCCCCTGAACCCTGGTTACCCTAAACCTGTGTGCATCTCTGCCCTCAGCCTTGGTAGATGGTCTGATTTGGCCTTCTGTCATGGTCTTCTGATGCATCTCCACTGAGTGGGGCCTCTTCTATCTCTCTGGGTACAGCCTTCAGGAGCCCCTGGAAGGGAAGTGCAGGGAAGGAGGTGGTGGGTCACACAGGTCTTGGCTACAGAGCCAAGGAAATTGACCTGTGTTTCGTAGGTAACAGGTAGCCAGTGGTGGACTTTAAGTAGGGAAGCCGAATGCTTTAATGTGTTCTTTTGAAACTTCTTTCACAGCTATGTGGAGGATAAACTCCTTGAGAAGACAAAGGAAACACTGGCTAATTTTTTTCTTAAATGAGGTCTATTTTCCAAGTGAAACCTAAATCACTGACTTTGCTTTTCTCTTATATTTTTGATTTTATCTCTTTAAAGGGTTAGGAAAACTTACTAAAAGTTCTTAAGCCTTTGATGATGCCCTAACTTGTCCTCTCCCTACTATGTGAAGCAGGGCACAGAGAAATAAAGCAACTTTCCCAAGCTCATGCAGCGGGTTTTTTGGCACAACCAGGAAGGATTTCAGAGAGTCTGGATTCTCAGAACTGTGCTCTAACCCTCCCTAACTAGATCCTGCTGCGACCCGCCCCCATATCCACATTCACACTTACCTCCTGAAAAGTCACTTTTGACTTAGAAAAAATTACGCCCAAGCTTTGGAAACTTGGCTCTGAGTCCAAGTCTCACATTAGACTTTTACAGATGACTGCCTCGGTTTCCTTCTGTGTCACCAGTCTCGCATCATTGCTGTTTCTCAGTGAGTTCCCTGCCAGTTCCTTCACTGTATTATAAATGTAAACACAGTACCAAAGTTGACCTTTAGCCCAACTTGGCTCTGAGGTCCCAAAGAAACCCTCCTAATGTGAGGGATAAACAAATGTTGAATACAGAAGTCAGTGTTGAGTGCTTTCTCTTTTAATATCTCCAATGTACCTCTTCTTTTTCCATGAAAATTGGCCTCAGCCTCCTGAGTATATTACTGTTTTGTCCTAATTAACTTGGAGCTGTGATGGCTGCTTTGTGGTTCACCCACTTTCCTCTGCCTCCAGAACATGCCCACTAGGAAGGAACCTGAGTATAAAGGATGTTCGTGAGGCTGCATTTAGAGTGTATGGCGGATTTTATGTCAATGCTTCTATAATTTGAAGTAGAAAATGGTGTACTACATATCACTTTAACTCACTGATCACAGGCTGTCTATGCTATTCCCAAAGGCAACATAAATGCATTGCTGTCCTTTATACAACAGGCTTCTGAAGTGTACAATGACCAGTAGTATACTTCTGCATCCTTTTGCTCTTTCCATAATACTGTATGGAACTTTGCTTCAAGTCCATATCTCATGCACCTACCCTTGAGTCCTCTGAGGGGAAAAAATAAAAATAGGTGAAAACCAGGGTTGCACAAGTAAACCAAGTTGGAGCCTTTTAAACAGGATGTTGTTGGAGTCAAATTGGACTCTGGGCTAAGGGGAAAAAACGGTGCCTTTTACCGCAACCAAAGAAAAGTACAGCAAACTTAAAAGGAATCAAGCTGCAGGCAAGTTAGAACTTTTCAAAAAAAAAAAAAAAAAAAAAAAAAAAAAAAAAGAAGAAAAAGAAAAAAAGAAAAGAAATATATATCAGAAATCTGCTTGTAATGTTTGAGCATCAACTAGTAAGATATTTTCAGTTAGGTTAGTAAAAGCATGTTTAAACTTGATTGCAGAGAGGCTCATCTAACATCTTTGCCAGAAAGCAGAGATGGGAGTGAGGAAAGGTGGCAGTCACTTTACTTTCCCCTTTTCAGAGAACTAAGCGTTGTCCCAACAGGATATAATACTCCCCTTGATCTGAATGAAGCTCTGAACAGTGCAGCTGGAGCCATATTTCACTGTGACACCATCTGACCCCTATTTTCCAAGTTCAACATCCTCATTTTCTCTAAATGAAACACTAACCTGGAATGAGCCTTGTGCTTACCAGAGGACTCACACTCAGCACAGTCCTTGATGGGCCAGGGTGGCAAACGGTGACCACAGCTGCTAAAAATCCAAGTGGGAGAAACGTGTGTGCTTCACGCGTGCCTTTCAAGTCTCAGGTGTCCATCCATATTGTACTATAAGCCTCTCCTTTGTCTTAATTTTTAAAATGTCTCAGAGGCTATCTTTGCATTTCTAATCAGTCACTTATGTGTTTTGTTTCACTGTAGGATGTATTTCTATCATTAAATTAAAATGAAACTATGAAACTTTCATTTTTCTCTTTTACCCCAGACTCATTTCTCAGGCCAAATGGGGACCCCCAAAACACAATCATCAATTATTATCCCAGGGAATTCAAGAAAAGCTGAGAACCATGTCCCTTTGGATTACTTCCTAGAATCAGCATTTAGCCGCAGCCTGAATATTTCTTTTGCCACGAGAGAAAAATAATTCACTGGAGAAATCATGTTGCTGATGAAACTGAAACAAAAGGATAAAGTCAAATGTCCCCATAAATCTTCCAGCTGGGGAAATGAGAAAAGCATCCCTAAAAAAGGATGAGGCTGAAGGGAAATTGTGTTATCACAACTGAGCCACGTTTACAAGACAAGCTCAGGGTGAGTAAATTAGGACAAAATCAGCTTGTTTTCAAATGTATTTGAAAAAGTGAACTAAGGCAAAACAAAGTTTACAGAGAGCTGGAAGAGTGTTTTTTTTTAAAGGAGGGTTTTAAAGCCTATTTGCCCAAATTTTTAATGGTTAGAATTCATTCTTAAACTGTGAAATTGACATTTGAAAAGTCACAGTTAAAGCCATACTTGATTCAGTGTCTTTACTGACTTTCCCCTTACATTATAACTACATATCCTGCTTTTTTACCCCTCTTACTATATCGTAAGCATGTTTTCATGTTCTAATCTTTATTATTATCCTTTAATTTATACATTACTATTCCAACCACTGAATGTACCATAAATACACTAATTATTCTCTTCTTGGTGATTTAGTTTGTTTCTAGTTTCTCACTATTACAAATAATGCTACAATAAACATTTTGAGAACTTTAGCTTACTTCAGTCTTTGAATTACTTCCTCAGGATTTCTAGAAGTAGAAACACATTAAATAGTATGTACATCTTTATGTCTTTGGATAGTTTGCTAGACTGTTTTTCCAAGAGATTTTACTTATTTACCCAGTCATTAGCAATGAAAGAGAAGATTGTTCTCACCAGCTTTGGGTATTAATATGTAAAATGTGCTCATTAATAGCAAAATAATTTACCTGGAGGCTTTGAAATTTTTAGGTAGCAAACATGTCCATCTTCCTATTTCCTTAAATTGCTTTAGGCTTTAGGCCCCCTTCAAAAGCACCTTGGGCCCCAGGTTATTCCTACATGCAGCCAAGACCCAGTGCCACTGGTATAAAAGGTAGGAATTAGTTTGCTTTAAAGGGCCAGAAAAAAATGTGGTGTTGGGGCGGTGGAGGCAACAGTTTCCCTTTCAAGAAGTTTGATGGAAAGCAAAATCATATGAAGATAGTTTGAGGTGGCAACAGGGTCAAAAAAAAAAAAGGTGCTTCTAACAGTGGAATAGGTGACGTGGATATGCTTGAAGGCAGAGGAAGGGATTCTGTGGAAAAGGAGCGAATGATGTAAGACAAGGAGAGAAAAGATGAAGCGAGCAGAAATGAGGGAGAAGAGCTGGGCCAGTGGCCCAGGAAGAGGGTTCAGCATGGGTAAGGGAAAATCGTTATTGCTCGGAGAGATGTGAAGGAGAGGGTATGGGTAAAAAAGTAGGGATATTTTGAGGTGTGGGAGTCTGCATCTGCTGGCCCTGATCTTTTCAGAGGCGCAGGTCATCTCCTGGAGGTGAGGTCAGGGCAGAGGAAACCATGTGGAACAACTACTATGGAGAAAAGAAAACAAAGAAATAAAAGGCCAGTGTACTAAAATCAGTCAATTTGGTCAACTGGTTAACAACACTCTTGATGCAAGTCCTCATTGAGAAAGAGGACAACAAACTAAAGACTAAAATTAGGGTTAGAAACTGGCTGTCGTTTATTCACGTTATCCTTACCAGTATGTGCCAATGAGCTGGATCTGGATCTATACATTGTATCAGCCACAGTTCAATCAAAATCTGAACCACTATGCATGATACGTAATGAGTTTTTTAAAAATGTGGATTAGAACTGAAGCAGCTATGAGACTTGTTGAAGAAGTCTGTGCAAGACTGTTGCCTCTGCATCTGGTGTTGGGACTGAAGTCACTGTAGGTCAGCAAGGACTAAAACTGGATGTGCAATAAGAGAGAACAAAGACAAACCAGAAGTCATGAGAACAACTGGTATCTGCATGTCTCATTGTTTCCAGGCTTAAGGATGCAGGGAACGCAGAGAAGAAACTGGTGGGTGACCTTTGTCAGAGTTGCACACATTCCTGGCTCAGGACCTGGTGGCCCACACCAGGGAGGTAGGCCAGCAGATGACTAACAACGTATGTGAGCTGCCGAGGTACCTGGGGCCTACACAGATCTTCAGAGCGTAGAAATGGCCGCTGCCTCACTTTGGCCTCCCAAATCTCACCTGGAACCAAAGAGGGAAGGGGATTCTGAGAGACTTGGCTTCAACGTGGCTGAGTTGACACCTTGCAAGTTCACCACACACAATCTCTGTTTAAAAGTATTTTAAAGCACTCCACTGACTCATGCAGGAATCTGGGACTCGATGCAGACTGCAAGCAATGTTTTATGAGCAGAAACGCCAGCCCAAAGGTTACATCTGGACCCAAAGTCACATCTCGTGTTCCTGTGGAATGGTGACATTTAAAACTTAATTTTCTGGCACACATGTGTGAGCATTGACACACTCTGCTGGCGGTGGCGTGAGTGCCAAGGAAACTCCTTGCGCAACCGTTTTACAATTGTCATTGCCAAAAGAAGTTTGGGGAAAAAAAAAAGTCCCCAGGGTTTTTGGAAATGTAGCCTTAAGTGAGCTTTTTCTCAACTCAGCATACCTCCTAACCTGAACGTGCCGGGGGATTGGAACACTTCCACAGCCAGCACCGCAAACAGCGCCTGGTGTGAGTGATTAAATCATGTGGCGGCAGCTCAGGGGTGAACTTAAAGACCCGGCAACGTTCTGGGTCTTCATAAAGCAGCTCACATATTTTCTGTCCAATGAAGCATGGCTGAAATAACAAAATCTCCTTGTTGCAGGTTTGGGGAATACAGCGTCGGCGAGCCCCGGGGCCCTGTGGGTTCTTTTCCTCTCTGTGGAGGTGGCCAGCTAAGGAGACAGGCCTTCTTGGTTCTAAGGGAGTGGGGACAACATCTGCTCTGGCATGTGCTCTGCTTGCTTCATTTTCACCTGGCTTCAAACACCAAGGGAATCAATGCCAAGCTAGAAACCAGACAGCCAGGTCTTCCTCCCATATTTAAGCTCAGGTGGTCACAGCTGATGCTTCGGAGAGAGTCACGGTTTAGTCAGACTCAGACATCATTCAGTTTTACTACACATGTGCACCCAAGCTAAGCTGGAAAGCAGAGCCATTTAATAGGACCTGGGCTGGAAGAATTTTGGAAAACATTCTTGGAACCATGAAAGGCTGGCTTCCCAAAGCTTTGCCAATCTTTCCCTTTTCTTTCCTATTCCTGGGTTTCCTCTTCCTCCTTCCCCCTTCTCTTTTCTGTCCTTCGTTCTTATTCCAGAAACACATAGTCAACTGTTTACTGAGATTGGGCCTGTTATGGGAGCTGAGATACCGAGAAGATACAGTCTCTGTCCTAAGGGTACAGATTAATACGCACGGCATGCCCATGGTGGGGCCAGGACAAGGGGTGGGTGGGTGTCAGGTGATCTGAGTCTTGAAGCAAAAGCATGAGTTACCTGCTGCTCTCTTTTATCCTTCGATCTAATATCTCTGCCCAAACACCCTCTTTTCTTACCTTTACTGTCTGAAGAAACTAAGAGACTGGCAGCCAGTAGTAAACTTTAACGTCATACTTTTTATGGTCACTTCTGGACCTCATCTCCTGCGTAAAGAAATCATGCTCAAATGCCAACTCTTCTAACTTCCTGACTCTCCAAAAGTATCCACAGTAAAGTTTCAAACATGCGATCACCTGCCCACTTTTAATTAGAGCCGATTAAATCCTCTCAGCTGTGATGGCCTATTAAAATTTCTGTAGTTTTCTTGAGACACAAACACACTTTGCTTTCAAGTCTCTTTCCTATTTCAAGTCAGTATTCCTGGCTGTTATGCTAGGTTTTGCTGTTGCCTCTACTTTTCACTCATGCTCCATCCACACCAAAGCTGGTAGCTAGAAACTGTTTTAAATATAATTTGGCTCCCAGCCCAAGAGTCAAATTTATCATCCACCGGTTCCCTGGTATCACACCTGTCCTCCCTACAGCAACCTCTGGTACCTGGCCCAACTGTAGCCTGAAGGCATTAACTGACAAAGAATCAGAACCAGTGTTAGGGGAGGGGCTTTAGAATGCTGACATCACAGTCACCAGATCTGCAAAAAAGTACTGAGCAGGGTGTGAGATTGCCCTGAGACTGAAGGCTAAACTTAATAAACATGTAAGACTTTGAAACTAGGTACCAAGACAGATCCACTTACTGCAGAACCTTTAGGAGCAGCATGGTATTTACCTGTACTGCCTTGTAGATGCTGCACCTGGACAACTTGAGGGTCTTGGAGGTTGTTGTTGTCCTAAAAACCAGAATGCTGTCTTCACGTCATACATCAAATCAGAATGGGGTAAGAGTGGGTGGAGGTGTCTCTGGACCAGCAGCATCGTGTCATGTGGGAACTGATTAGAAATGTCTGATCTCAGGCTCCATACCTGATTTACTGGAACAAAGTGAGTTTTAACAAGACCCCCAAGTGATTTGTATGCATGTTGCTACTGTTTGAGAAGTTTTGCTATAGAGTTTCATGACTAACGAAGTACCGTCACGTATATAAAATACTCATCTAAGGAAGGCAGAGGAAACTAAGGGTTTAAGGTGAGTGACTTACCTAAGGTCATATGGCTGGAACTAGAAATTTCTTATCTTCTACTAGTTTGGAGCTCTTTCTATTGTATCACTTTGCCTACTGGCAAAAGTCAAGAGAGAATAATAGTGGCAACGTGTCCTTTTAGTGAGCTCTCACCACATGCCAAGCACTGTTCTGAGTAAGCTGTTAGTTATTTCATCTTATTGGACCTCTGAGGGGGGACCTTAATTTTTCTCATTTTTAGCTAGTTAAGTGGGGGTGCATCAGGAGCAACTAGTATATTCCAGATTCTTTTTGAGTTATCCACCTAAAATTTGAGTTTTGGGTTTGCCAGTGGTTACTGGGAAACGGCAAGTAACAAGGAAATAGTATATAAGCAGGAAACTAGCTGTGTGACACTAGACGAGTCATCTCTCCTCAGATCATTCACCTAAGAAATGAGGTTGAACTAGATGATCTTTAAGACAACTTCCAATCCTGAATTTTAGGATTCAGGATTTAGGATTCAGGAATTTTACTGATATCTACTGATATCAGTACCTAGTTTGGTACCTAGTTTCAAAGTCTTACATGTTTATTAAGTTTAGCCTTCAGTCTCAGGGCAATCTCAATCCTTTTCTTGATATCTACTGATCACGTTTCTTCTGAGCAGCTTTGACTTAGGATCAGAAACTGTCCACCCAGATCTTTGGAGGCAGAGCCACATTTTACTGCCACCAAGACAGATGGCAAGCCATGTCCAAATCCTGCACCCAGCATGTTGGCCAGCCCCAGCTCAATCTGCTGTGTGGCATCTTAGGATAATTTCCATTCTGGCTGTCCTATATACGTTTCTGGGAATGACTTAAAAACACTCCTTGCAGCTGTACCACACCCTTCCAAATCCAGCTGGCAAGAGGATACCTTTAAAGAAGTAAAGGTGGTGGGGCCTGGAGTGTTTGCTACAAACCCCGCACCACAGAATGAGTTAACTGCGAATGAATCAGAAACATGTGGTACTCAACAAGCTTCCCTCAGAATGCGTCCTGTTTAATAACCTTGGGATTCACTGCTTCTCAAAACAGTTGGGGCTTGTTACCAAATCCGGGACCTCTGAAATCCAGTTTGAAATGTATTGTCAAACATACCACATTCTCCAGGGCCAGATTAATGCATCTCTGCTCCATCCATAGGAGATTATTTTCCAACTGTACCATTTGGTGACTGTGACTCAGAACAAGGTCTGATTAGGATCACGGTTCAAAAGACACTTGACCAATCATGCCTTAGTAAAAACAGCTTAAATCGCGAGGAAGCACTACTTTAGTCCCAGTGCAAAAGAGCACACACACACTTACTGCTTCTATTTTCAGAAAATTAATGAACGATTTCAGTTATGGCAAAACAACCCTGCAGAACAAGGGTCAGTTTGCTCTTTTCATCAAGAAGCTTTGCCAAATATTTACTAAAATAGGGCAGACTCCTTGTAAAAGTATAAATAGTTTTGTTTCTTATTTAAAATAAAAAGATCCCTAGCACCTTATATGGTCTGATCCTTTGATAGCACTGGAGTGTTTTTATAGTAGGATTTCCATTGTGGTCTCTGCTAAGGAAAAAAAAAGAAACAAGATTGCAGCACAAGGTCAGAGAAAAATGATGCTCCACCAAAAAAAAAAAAAAAAAAAAAAAAAAAAAA